>NC_134272.1:78506908-78701908 GCF_031893055.1 Leptodactylus fuscus
TGATATCTGTTGTTTTCTGTGTGCCATAGTGTCCGTGCCACAAACACTGAGCAGAATAGGGCATGCTCTGAGTTTTGCAGCACCCATGAAAAACATGGTAATGTGCATGGGTCCATTGAAATGAATGGGTCACTGCGCTGTGCAGGAAAAACCAGGAGAGCACAGTGAAAAGGCACACGGTCTTGTTCATGAGGCCTTATCATGTTTCGCTGATGATTCCCTCGTTTACTGATTTTTGCCTTGCTTTCCTGGTTTTTCCCTTGCTTGCCGATTTTGCTTTATCTGTGACCTCCTGGACTCAACCTTGGCCTGCATTTCTGATATTCCTCTGACTTCATTTTGGCTGTTCTCCTACTCCTAGTTTTTGACTATGGCTTGGGTTTTGCTTTCTCTATCATAGGGTTTCAGTTTTTTTCCTGTTTTCTGGCACCTTGTTCTGGGGTTGCAATCTGGGGTCTGGGTAGCCAACTTCAACCTGCCTTGTGTCCGGCTCTGGTAGATACTTCGGGGTGACCTTAAGCTCTGTGAAACACTGTAGAACTATAGGTACAGTAACTTGTTTATTAGCCATCTGCTGGTCCTGTTAGTTACCTTATGTGTATTAGAAAAGTGCTAAATAAGCAATTCCATTAAATTCTGATACTCTATATACCCACTGGTCCCCAGGCCTATGCTTCTTTCTTCACTTTGCCACATGGCAGAGTCAAGATGTTCTGTACATATCACTGAGCTGTTAGTGTTCTTGTATCATTTCTATGGTGATCCACTGTCATATTTGATGGCCCCCACATCATCATACCAGTAGGGGGAAGAGTGTCACTCCACAACAAAGGCATGATTGACACGCTCACCACCATTGCCCCCATTTGCAAACCCAACTATGGTCAGATCCCAATCAGAACCTGGATTTGTCCGGTTTATGATATGGGTCCAGTCAAGGTTTCTCATTCACAAAACCACTGCAAACATAGGCAATGGTAGCTGGCTGTCAATGGCAAGACACATAATGGACAGTGTGACACCAAACTTCCTCCTGTTAAGTGCCAAAGTGTCTGGATGGTGGACAAGGTAACTGCAGGAGCTGCTCGTCCTTGTCAGGGGATCTAACCATCCTCTACAGGGGATCTGTCTGGGTCAACTTGTAAACCATACGTGTGCCCCTGTGTAACCACTGCTCCCAACACCTCCTAAGAGCTAAATTAGAACGGCCTGGATACTGGCAATTTATCCAAATGACCATCCTGCTCCTCTCATTTCATTGAGCCATCCCCTCTCAAAGTCTGTCAACTGGGTAAAATGTCTTTTTGTGTGCTGTAAAGACATGTCTAGTCGTCCACAATGGCTCACCAAGGGGTACACTACCCAAAAGTAAAAGTGGGGAAGCACTTTTGCGCCCTCTTGTGGCAAGATCCAGTGTGCAATTACACCTTACCTGTAATCATTTACATATGTGTGGAGACTGAACTGCAGGGTGAGGTTTACAGCGATCTAATATTTCTGTCTGATATATATATATTTATTTTTTTATTTTTTTATTTTTTTTTTGTCAATGAGTGTATTTGATGGCATGAAAATCTCTACAGACTGTTCTTATAAAAATACCTGAACCCCTAACAAAAAAGGGAAATTACAAATGTGAACAGCACAAAGTGACTTTGCTCGCCAGGCACCATACACATTGAGTTACTATTGGCTGACCCTGCTAGTTTGGTTTGGACTAGAGGACCCTCTACTATGTATGGGAGTGTCGGGACCCACATGGTGAAACAGAAGGATTGGACAGGTGGATTTCAATATGACCAATCCCATCAGGAAAGATGAGCTGCCGATAGAGGTGTCTGACAGCAGCTTTCTTCCCGCTCACTGTTCACAGCCCTTGTATAATTTGCCAAGTGTGCATGTGTATGGCGGGGTCAGGGTCGATGGCTGCCAACAGGACAAGCTCCTCCCTAATGTGTATGGCCAGGCTACAATGGGAAAGATGTCTTGAGATATTCCGCATGTATTCACGCCCTGTTCTGCTATAGTATACCAAATGCACTTTTTGTCATCTGGAAATACTGCATTTGATTTATGCCGACGTTTGTGTATTAAACATGTCTGAAATGTTCCCAAATCCAATTTTAGGTCATGCAATGGAGAATACACCAAGAAGAAGCCGCTAGATTAGAATCTGCTATCGCTGCCAGGAGACAACAGGAGGAGGAACAGCGAGAAAAACAAAGACGAGAGAAAGAAAAGCTCCAGCGAGCGAGCGAGAAAGAGAAAGTAGGAAGGCTCCGATCATTTGCATATGTTACTTAAGAGATTACAGAGAATATCTTGATGCGTCCTAATTAAAACTATTTGTTACCGCTGGCAGGGCGTTGGGTACGGAGTTTACATAGCATTCCAGGCAAGATTGTTTAAGACCTCGCTAAAGCCATTAATGTCTCCAAGGAACTAAATCTTATCCTTTCCGCAATGTGCTGTGAGTGTAGCCGATCCTGAATTATTCCGTAAATGTGGGTTTTTGTAACAGTACTAGAGAGACTGTGGGAATGCTGAATGTGCTGCAGTCAAGTACCCTGCACTGCAGTACACGCCTGTCACAAGTCAGCAACTCCGTGCAAAGCAAACTTTACCCACCCTGGGATATCAGCTCAATGTGTGTATGGGAGGTGTCGCACCACAAATAGCTGGAAACGTATCATCCTGATTTATCATTACGCTGATGGAATCCATTATAGTTTCCAGTGCCGTTGTCACCCAGCGTATCTCTCAGGCTGCAAATTGTATATAGATGTATCTAAATCCAAACATTCCCAATTCATCAATGTCTGCCTCCGCTAACGGGTTAAAGGGGTATTTCCATCTGACCCCGTGCCAGGTATGCGAACACCCACTGGCCGCACAAGTACGTGTGACCGATAAAGGGCCATTCACATCTTATGCTCCGGTCATGGACCGCACAAGTTCATATTATACATTGATCTATATTTCTCAGTATACTTTTTGATCATGGTGTATAAGTTCACTAGACACTTCACGGTGACTTCTGTAGAATCTGCTGCGTTTTGGGGTGCCAGTTAATAGTACATTAACAACAATAACCACCGGATCTTTAAAAGGGGATTTATTAATGGCACAGGGACATATAAGAAAAGGTTACCTAACTAAGGGACAAGAATGCAGGGAAGAAGAAAAGGAGAAAGACACTGAGTGCAACTAAGTGTAGTATTGACCAATGTATGATGGTACATAAATGTATTAGAATTGCCCAGCTGGCCTTTCCGTCACAAAACCTATATCTGCTTGGTATCAATGTTCCAGGTGAGAGTGGCAGCAGATCACCCTGCAACATCAGCGGACCGGGATGAAGGAAGACCAAAGGTCTCAAAATGGGAGATCTGCACTCACTGGGATATGGCACGACACGATCAGAAGTGAAATCCGAAATCTTTTTATTTGGACAATAATACAAAAAGGCGACACGTTTCAGACTTTCCCAAGCCCTTTATCAAGTACAATCAACTCAGCGCAGGGCAGTGCTCCTTCCCGGGCACTCTTATAGTCTCTACCTCCTCCTCACGTTGGCTGAGCAGCTGCAAACTCAGTGCTCTGACTAGGAGCATGAGGGGCCCCTGAGTCTGCAGCTGCTCAGCCGAGGCAAGGAGGAGGTAGAGACTATAAGAGTGCCCGGGAAGGAGCACTGCCCTGCGCTGAGTTCTGCGCTGAGTTGATTGCACTTGATAAAGGGCTTGGGAAAGCCCGAAACGCGTCGTACAGGCCTTTTTGTATTATTGTCCAGCGCAGATCTCCTGTTTCAAGATCTTCGGTCTTCCTTCATCCAAAGAATGCAGGGAAGGATATAAGATTGTGGGGATAAGTAAAGGTTAGAGAAGGAAGGGCTTACCTAACTGTGTAAGGGAGGTCTTATATATCAGCCACACATACATATACTAGGCTCACACATTGCCCATCACTGGATCAACTCCAAAATTCCAGGCAGCCAATTTGCACAGCCCCTTTACAGTTTGCAGACCATGAGGTCAACACCTTCCTGTAAGTGGCATCCTTGAGAACAGAGTTATTCTCCTTACAAGATTCAAACAGACTTGTAGAAATCCTTGGCCTCCTCCAAATCTGGGAGTCTCCCCAGACCTAAATCCTGTATTACTTGTTCTCCAAGCCATGTACTGTTGACCTTTAGATGGAATAGGAGTGTCCATTGTTTACTGAGCAGACATAGGTGGTCCACACAATAGATGCTTATCAGGAGATTTGCTTTAGGTATTTACAGGCCATGTATTGTCTTTGTACTGTATAGGCTGCTAGCTGAGGTCAGGAGTCCCATGTTCGGATCCCAGCAGTCCCCAATCTATTGGGTGCAATTCCTGAGCGCTGTACTTTGGCTATCTCTGCTGCTCCAAAGTGAAATGAATAGAGAATGGGGGACAAAACACCCCCCATCTGAACTGCTTAACCCCAGCATTGGTGTGTCATGAATAAAGCCATGTGCTTAGACTGTTTGGCACTTTCTTTACTAAGGGTGCCAAGTAGTTTTACTGTCTTACCAGCCTTCAAGTATCGGACCCAAATTATGGAACCTGGTATTGGGGTCATTTAAAGGGACCATCTAAAATCAGTTAAAACGAGCAACAATCAACTTGTTATATCTTCCCAGAGTTCTAAGAAACATTAGGAGATTTCGCCTATGATAATAATTTGTCTTCACCAGTGTAGCGTCCCCGGAGGGAAAACCAAGCATTACACAGTTCCCACAGAAATCAGTGTATAATATGACACGGATTTTGTCTCAGTTTGGTTTCTAGGTTTCTATTCTAATGATATGTAATATCACGGTGGTGATAATTCGCCGCTCTTGTTGCAGCACCATTGTGCAATGTGTTTTTATTAAGATGTAAACAAAATAATTTATGTGGGAAATGAATCTCTGTACTTTTATATTATCTGCCTTACAGTGTGAACCGGTGTATAATAATAGACAGAACGCTTATTCCAGCACGTACCATTATAATAGGATAAAAGCATTACTAATGGCGCTGTGCGAGCTGGCGCAGTCTGTCTCTGTTACTACACAGTATGCCTGCGCAGGACTCCCATCACATCATTTACTCTCCTAGGCTGAGGCTACACATGGACTGTTACTAGATGTAGCAGCGTTAAGAGAGCTATCTTATCTCTTGTTACAATGTGTAGCTGAGCTTAGCAGCTGCAGCCTTCTCCATAGACTTCTATAGTAGTAATAACTCAGCCTGATCAATGCAAATAGCCACATTTTACTTTAATCCGATATATTGCCAAGTTTCTTCACCGATATACTTTATTTATGAAAGTCAGACTGCATAAAGTTCTTTTGTAGTCTGTTACCATGGAGATAGATATTTTTGCATAGGAGCTATAGATACAAAAAGGCATTTGTAGATATTACTTACAGTGTTGGCCAAAAATATTGGCACCCCTGCAATTGTGTCAGATAATACTCATTTTCCAGAAAATGATTGCAATCACAAATTCTTTGGTATTATTATCTTCATTTAATTTGTCTTCAATGGAAAACCACAAAAAGAATTGTCAAAAAGCCAAATTGGATATAATTCCACACCAAACATAAAAAAGGGGGTGGACAAAAGTATTGGCACTGTTTGAAAAATCATGTGATGCTTCTCTAATTTGTGTAATTAACAGCACCTGTTACTTACCTGAGGCACCTAACAGGTGGTGGCAATAACTAAATCACACTTGCAGCCAGTTGAAATGGATTAAAGTTGACTCAACCTCTGTCCTGTGTCCTTGTGTGACCACATTGAGCATGGAGAAAAGAAAGAAGACCAAAGAACTGTCTGAGGACTTGAGAAGCAAAATGGTGTGGAAGCATGAGCAATCTCAAGGCTACAAGTCCATCTCCAAAGACCTGAATGTTCCTGTGTCTACCGTGCGCAGTCTCATCAAGAAGTGTAAAGCCCATGGCACTGTGGCTAACCTCCCTAGATGTGGACAGAAAAGAAACATTGACGAGAGATTTCACCGCAAGATTGTGCGGATGGTGGATAAAGAACCTCGACTAACATCCAAACAAGCTCAAGCTGCCCTGCAGTCCGAGGGTACAACAGTGTCACCCCGTACTATCCAGTGTCAGCGTCTGAATGAGAAGGGACTGTATGGTAGGAGACCCAGGAAGACCCCACTTCTTACCCAGAGACATAAAAAAGCCAGGCTGAAGTTTGCCAAAACTTACCTGAGAAAGCCAAAACCGTTCTGGAAGAATGTTCTCTGGTCAGATGAGACAAAAGTAGGAAAAGGCCTCAACATAGAGTTTACAGGGAAAAAAAGAGGCCTTCAAAGAAAAGAAGACGCCCCCTACAGTCAGACATGGCGAAGGGTCCCTGATGTTTTGGGGTTGCTTTGCTGCCTCTGGCACTGGACTGCTTGACCGTGTGCATGGTATTATGAAGTCTGAAGACGACCAACACATTGTGCAGCATAATGTAGGGCCCAGTGTGAGAAAGCTGGGTCTCCCTCAGAGGTCAGGGGTCTTCCAGCAGGACAATGACCCAAAACACACTTCAGGTCAGCACTAGAAAATGGTTTGAGAGAAAGCCCTGGAGACTTGTAAAGTGGCAGCAATGAGTCCAGCCCTGAATCCCATAGAACACCTGTGGGGGAGGGGGAGAGATCTCTTGGTGGCAGTTTGGAGAAGGCCCCCTTCACATCTCAGGGGGGACCTGGAGCAGTTTGCCAAAGAAGAATGGTCTAAAATTCCAGCAGAGCCTTGTAAGAAACTCATTGCTGGTTACCGGAAGCGGTTGTGCGCAGTTATTGTGTCTAAAGGTTGTGCTACCAAGTATTAGGCTGAGGGCACCAATACTTCTGTCCGGACCATTTATGGAGTTTTGTGTAAAATGATCAATGATTTGACTTTCTTTTCATTCTCTTTTGTGTTTTTTCATTGCAAGCAAAATAAATGAAGATATTAATACCAAAGAGTTTGTGCTTGTGATCATTTTCTGGAAGACAACGAGTATTATCTGACAGAATTGCAGGGGGCCAATACTTTTGGCCAACACTGTACCTATAATAGGGTGAGGACACATGCTGGGGTGCCAGACGTACTCTGCACCGTCGGAGCTGACATAGTGAAGGAGTTATTGATCACCGCCTATGGTTTGTTACCTGCAGATCTGTTACCCTCCAAACCCTGCAGGCAATATTCGATAGTATTTCGCTATGTTATGAGAACACCGCCATCCTGACCTGGAGTGTGTCTGGCACCGCAGTATGTCTCCTTACCCATGGATTTGGGCTAGTTCATGCTGTGATACAGATCTGAATGTGATATGTAATACCCGAATAGATGAGAAAGGTGCAGCTGGGTGATGTGATGGAGCGCAGCTCTGTCTTATAAATGTTTCCACTTAGTTAGAAATGAAATCAACAGTGAAACCACCAAAAACAATGCCGGGGATTTCAAGCCTCACGGCACATTCATACATAACCGTATTTGCTAGAAACAATATCAAGATATTCTAGCATTGGGGATTTCCTTTTGTATAGCTTGTCACGCAGGCTTAGGCGCAATTCAATATGAACCTTTTTTTTTTCTTTCCTTCACACGACAGATACAAAAGTACAAAGCCGAGAAACAGCAAGCGTGGGAAGAGCAACAGAGACGGGACCTGCAGCGTCTAGAACAGCTAAAGAAACTAATGGCCCAGCAAACTGAGAACGACAGAGAGAGGTAAGTACATGATAGGCCCAAGACGGGCGTGTGTAACCATAACCGGCCACCAGTAAACTCTTTTCCATTCTCATTTCTATACAACACGTAAAATACAGATTGAATTTAATATATTATCTTTGGCTAGTCCATAATTTTATCAACCTATCTCCATTTCATTAAAAATCCTTCAAAATCCTCAACTTTAGTGGCAGCCAATAGTAAAGCCCTAAGAAATGATTGCTGTAAATGTTTAATGTACTGGACGGAGCAAACAGCTATTTCTGCAGGTTTCACCAATCTGAAAGATTAATATTGATCCTGCAAACCCAAGGGAGGTCGCAACGTACGCCGGACAGGGCAAAACCGCAGGGAGTGTAGGGAAACCATTAAGAAATATCCCATTGTTAATCGTATGAAGGATTTACAAGGAAACCGAAACATATAAAGTTTACAGATAGGCAATCCCATATAAGTGAAACTTGGATACTCATAGAAACTACTGGAAAATACAATCCCAGGATCAGTCTCACCCCTCGTTCTTTTGGATTCCGTCCGGGGGAGTCTGCATGAGGAATACCAAACGCAAGTGCAAGGGCTGGTGCAGTAAAAGCACACGGACCCCATAGACTATAATGGGGTACGTGTGCTTGCGGTGAGATCTCCACAGGGATCTTGCGGACAGGAAAGTAGTTCACCGTCTACTTTTCTGTCCGCATGATTCGTGCGGGCAGCGCGCAGCAAGCAGACGAACCCCATTATAGTCTATGGGGTCCATGTGCTTTTATTGCACACCGCTTGCAATTACATGTGTAGTCCGTTCGGGGGGTCCCCATGCGGATTCCCCCGGCCGGAATCCAAATGCTGATGTGAACGAGGGCTTAGATCCTCTTAGATACTATCAGAGTGAGAGGAGGACATCCAGGGATAGACTTCAGAAATGGTTCCCAACTTTAGCACCCCAAGAACCCCATTCAGTGTGGAGAGATGTTCGCGAGTCACATCCAGCACATCCATTGTATATGTGGCCTATTCTAATTAATAGGATCCGTGCACATTACTTGCTGGACGTCAAGCAGTTGCCTCAGCAATGGAGTCTCCGGGCATGCAACAGAGTCTGTTTATGGCCAATGTCAGATCAGGTGGCGCAGGCTGCTGCAGTCCTGAAAATGACTACTGATGGGGGGTTATTTGATGCAGCCCAGCCATCAGCACCTCTCGCTGGGAGACACTGTGCCTGCGCTAGTTTTTCTGAAAATTCAGGATCTGTTCAAGTCCAGATGGAAGTATTAGGCTCGGAATAAATGACGATTTTGGCTACGACTCCCAAAGCTTGCTGAGTTCACTCTTGATAGCGAAAGAAGTTGCATTGTGACTCCTAATGTGTCGTGAGCACGACTCGGAGCCACAAAAAAGTAGAACAATTTTGACTTGAACTCGCAGTCATTGCACTCTCAGGATTGCAATCTTACTGAAAATCACAGTGTAGCCCTAGCCTTATAGATACCTTTTTTAACTGTATTTGCACTGTCGCTATATGTGCAAGCACCTAGTTCAGGCATAGTGCATACAAATAGGATATGCTGATGGTTGTGCTGCATCACGTGTCTTTCCATCAGCAGACATTTCAGGACCAGAGAGGCATGCTGTCTGGATAGAAGACTAGACTAATAAGGAACTGGGGTCTCTGTTAGACAGCAGGGACTCACAAACTACATGTTGAGGGTCCCTGCACTTGAAGATGCGGCGGGGAGGGGGTCATAAAATCGCATTCAAAGTCTCCGAACTCTTTGGATCAGCACCGTAGGTTACATTCTGGGCTTGGTGGACCTGCGCCTTCATCCATCCTCATGTAACATATAGAAGGTTTGCTGAGATCCATACAGTGAAGCAATGACTAGCACTCGCCCCCTTTCATTGACCTCTCTATCTGACTATGGCCCATATAGAGCAGGCCCATAAAGTGTTATTAGTATGCAGCCATAGCGAGTCCATCCCTAGGATGATATTCACACTTCATTCAGCAGGGACCAACGTCTGTATCTTCCTGTCTCTTCCACTAAAATAACATCTTCACGGCGACTTCCACCCATCTGCTCTTTTCCCTCGCATCTTTGTTCTGAAAGATTTTAAAATGAACAGGACGACTATTGATCCAAAAATAGGCAGCAAAACCCTTCAGTCATCATCGCTCATGAAGCCTGTCAGAAAGAGGCGAGCGTCTATCACAGCGAGCCGCAGCGCGAATGCAAATATCTTGTTTTGACATTGTACTAAATGGAGCAGAGCGCCGCAATATGCCGGAGATGTACAGAAGGCTGGCAGTATTGTAGCATCAATGGATGCGGCGACGGATTCCTACAATTAATAAGATTTCTTTCCCACTGACATTTCTTTTCAGAGTTGTTTATCGGCAGCAGTTGTTAGAGAAGCGTCTGTCAGAAAGGAAGGAGGCGGCTGTCCTCGAGGAGCAAGCGGAGTCCGAGAGACAGAGGCGGCTGCAAGCTCTGCGCCAACAGGTAATGTGCAGAGACAATCCTGCGCCGGCTCTAATAGTTGTGTCAGCTTATATTGTAGCAACTGGTCTGAATGTACAAGACAACAAAGCAACGAACAACTCTATCGCAACTATCTGATATACAATAATACAGCTCAGTATATGGGGGAAACGACAAACTAAAGGGAAACTGTGTTTCTGCTACCATATTTGAGAGCAAGATATACAATCTATCATATAACCCTATATATCACAGAGCTCAGCTTCTCTCCTCTATCATATAACCCTATATATCACAGAGCTCAGCTTCTCTCCTCTATCATATAACCCTATATATCACAGAGCTCAGCTTCTCTCCTCTATCATATAACCCTATATATCACAGAGCTCAGCTTCTCTCCTCTATCATATAACCCTATATATCACAGAGCTCAGCTTCTCTCCTCTATCATATAACCCTATATATCACAGAGCTCAGCTTCTCTCCTCTATCATATAACCCTATATATCACAGAGCATAGCTTCTCTCCTCTATCATATAACCTATATATCACAGAGCTCAGCTTCTCTCCTCTATCATATAACCCTATATATCACAGAGCTCAGCTTCTCTCCTCTATCATATAACCCTATATATCGCAGAGCTCAGCTTCTCTCCTCTATCATATAACCCTATATATCACAGAGCTCAGCTTCTCTCCTCTATCATATAACCCTATATATCGCAGAGCTCAGCTTCTCTCCTCTATCATATAACCCTATATATCACAGAGCTCAGCTTCTCTCCTCTATCATATAACCCTATATATCACAGAGCTCAGCTTCTCTCCTCTGTCATATAACCCTATATATCACAGAGCTCAGCTTCTCTCCTCTATCATATAACCCTATATATCGCAGAGCTCAGCTTCTCTCCTCTATCATATAACCCTATATATCACAGAGCTCAGCTTCTCTCCTCTATCATATAACCCTATATATCACAGAGCTCAGCTTCTCTCCTCTATCATATAACCCTATATATCACAGAGCTCAGCTTCTCTCCTCTATCATATAACCCTATATATCACAGAGCACAGCTTCTCTCCTCTATCATATAACCTATATATCACAGAGCTCAGCTTCTCTCCTCTATCATATAACCTATATATCACAGAGCTCAGCTTCTCTCCTCTATCATATAACTCTATATATCACAGAGCTCAGCTTCTCTCCTCTATCATTTAACCCTATATATATCACAGAGCTCAGCTTCTCTCCTCTATTATATAACCCTATATATCACGGAGCTCAACTTCTCTCCTCTATCATATAAACCTATATATCACAGAGCTCAGCTTCTCTCCTCTATCATATAACCTATATATCACAGAGCTCAGCTTCTCTCCTCTATCATATAACCCTATATATCACAGAGCTCAGCTTCTCTCCTCTATCATATAACCCTATATATCACAGAGCTCAGCTTCTCTCCTCTATCATATAACCCTATATATCACAGAGCTCAGCTTCTCTCCTCTATCATATAACCTATATATCACAGAGCTCAGCTTCTCTCCTCTATCATATAACCCTATATATCACAGAGCTCAGCTTCTCTCCTCTATCATATAACCCTATATATCACAGAGCACAGCTTCTCTCCTCTGTCATATAACCTATATATCACAGAGCTCAGCTTCTCTCCTCTATCATATAACCCTATATATCACAGAGCTCAGCTTCTCTCCTCTATCATATAACCCTATATATCACAGAGCTCAGCTTCTCTCCTCTATCATATAACCCTATATATCGCAGAGCTCAGCTTCTCTCCTCTATCATATAACCCTATATATCGCAGAGCTCAGCTTCTCTCCTCTATCATATAACCCTATATATCACAGAGCTCAGCTTCTCTCCTCTATCATATAACCCTATATATCACAGAGCTCAGCTTCTCTCCTCTATCATATAACCCTATATATCACAGAGCTCAGCTTCTCTCCTCTATCATATAACCCTATATATCACAGAGCACAGCTTCTCTCCTCTATCATATAACTCTATATATCACAGAGCTCAGCTTCTCTCCTCTATCATTTAACCCTATATATATCACAGAGCTCAGCTTCTCTCCTCTATTATATAACCCTATATATCACGGAGCTCAGCTTCTCTCCTCTATCATATAAACCTATATATCACAGAGCTCAGCTTCTCTCCTCTATCATATAACCTATATATCACAGAGCTCAGCTTCTCTCCTCTATCATATAACCCTATATATCACAGAGCTCAGCTTCTCTCCTCTATCATATAACCCTATATATCACAGAGCTCAGCTTCTCTCCTCTATCATATAACCCTATATATCACAGAGCTCAGCTTCTCTCCTCTATCATATAACCCTATATATCACAGAGCTCAGCTTCTCTCCTCTATCATATAACCTATATATCACAGAGCTCAGCTTCTCTCCTCTATCATATAACCCTATATATCACAGAGCTCAGCTTCTCTCCTCTATCATATAACCCTATATATCACAGAGCACAGCTTCTCTCCTCTGTCATATAACCTATATATCACAGAGCTCAGCTTCTCTCCTCTATCATATAACCCTATATATCACAGAGCTCAGCTTCTCTCCTCTATCATATAACCCTATATATCACAGAGCTCAGCTTCTCTCCTCTATCATATAACCCTATATATCGCAGAGCTCAGCTTCTCTCCTCTATCATATAACCCTATATATCGCAGAGCTCAGCTTCTCTCCTCTATCATATAACCCTATATATCACAGAGCTCAGCTTCTCTCCTCTATCATATAACCCTATATATCACAGAGCTCAGCTTCTCTCCTCTATCATATAACCCTATATATCACAGAGCTCAGCTTCTCTCCTCTATCATATAACCCTATATATCACAGAGCACAGCTTCTCTCCTCTATCATATAACCTATATATCACAGAGCTCAGCTTCTCTCCTCTATCATATAACCTATATATCACAGAGCTCAGCTTCTCTCCTCTATCATATAACTCTATATATATCACAGAGCTCAGCTTCTCTCCTCTATCATATAACCCTATATATATCACAGAGCTCAGCTTCTCTCCTCTATCATATAACCCTATATATCACGGAGCTCAGCTTCTCTCCTCTATCATATAAACCTATATATCACAGAGCTCAGCTTCTCTCCTCTATCATATAACCTATATATCACAGAGCTCAGCTTCTCTCCTCTATCATATAACCCTATATATCACAGAGCTCAGCTTCTCTCCTCTATCATATAACCCTATATATCACAGAGCACAGCTTCTCTCCTCTATCATATAACCTATATATCACAGAGCTCAGCTTCTCTCCTCTATCATATAACCCTATATATCACAGAGCTCAGCTTCTCTCCTCTATCATATAACCCTATATATCACAGAACTCAGCTTCTCTCCTCTATCATATAACCCTATATATCGCAGAGCTCAGCTTCTCTCCTCTATCATATAACCCTATATATCGCAGAGCTCAGCTTCTCTCCTCTATCATATAACCCTATATATCACAGAGCTCAGCTTCTCTCCTCTATCATATAACCCTATATATCACAGAGCTCAGCTTCTCTCCTCTATCATATAACCCTATATATCACAGAGCTCAGCTTCTCTCCTCTACAATATAACCTATATATCACAGAGCTCAGCTTCTCTCCTCTATCATATAACCCTATATATCACAGAGCTCAGCTTCTCTCCTCTATCATATAACCCTATATATCACAAAGCACAGCTTCTCTCCTCTACAATATAACCTATATATCACAGAGCTCAGCTTCTCTCCTCTATCATATAACCTATATATCACAGAGCTCAGCTTCTCTCCTCTATCATATAACTCTATATATCACAGAGCTCAGCTTCTCTCCTCTATCATATAACCCTATATATATCACAGAGCTCAGCTTCTCTCCTCTATCATATAACCCTATATATCACAGAGCTCAGCTTCTCTCCTCTATCATATAACCCTGTATATCACAGAGCTCAGCTTCTCTCCTCTATCATATAACCCTATATATCACAGAGCACAGCTTCTCTCCTCTATCATATAACCTATATATCACAGAGCTCAGCTTCTCTCCTCTATCATATAACCTATATATCACAGAGCTCAGCTTCTCTCCTCTATCATATAACTCTATATATCACAGAGCTCAGCTTCTCTCCTCTATCATTTAACCCTATATATATCACAGAGCTCAGCTTCTCTCCTCTATTATATAACCCTATATATCACGGAGCTCAGCTTCTCTCCTCTATCATATAAACCTATATATCACAGAGCTCAGCTTCTCTCCTCTATCATATAACCTATATATCACAGAGCTCAGCTTCTCTCCTCTATCATATAACCCTATATATCACAGAGCTCAGCTTCTCTCCTCTATCATATAACCCTATATATCACAGAGCTCAGCTTCTCTCCTCTATCATATAACCCTATATATCACAGAGCTCAGCTTCTCTCCTCTATCATATAACCCTATATATCACAGAGCTCAGCTTCTCTCCTCTATCATATAACCTATATATCACAGAGCTCAGCTTCTCTCCTCTATCATATAACCCTATATATCACAGAGCTCAGCTTCTCTCCTCTATCATATAACCCTATATATCACAGAGCACAGCTTCTCTCCTCTGTCATATAACCTATATATCACAGAGCTCAGCTTCTCTCCTCTATCATATAACCCTATATATCACAGAGCTCAGCTTCTCTCCTCTATCATATAACCCTATATATCACAGAGCTCAGCTTCTCTCCTCTATCATATAACCCTATATATCGCAGAGCTCAGCTTCTCTCCTCTATCATATAACCCTATATATCGCAGAGCTCAGCTTCTCTCCTCTATCATATAACCCTATATATCACAGAGCTCAGCTTCTCTCCTCTATCATATAACCCTATATATCACAGAGCTCAGCTTCTCTCCTCTATCATATAACCCTATATATCACAGAGCTCAGCTTCTCTCCTCTATCATATAACCCTATATATCACAGAGCACAGCTTCTCTCCTCTATCATATAACCTATATATCACAGAGCTCAGCTTCTCTCCTCTATCATATAACCTATATATCACAGAGCTCAGCTTCTCTCCTCTATCATATAACTCTATATATATCACAGAGCTCAGCTTCTCTCCTCTATCATATAACCCTATATATATCACAGAGCTCAGCTTCTCTCCTCTATCATATAACCCTATATATCACGGAGCTCAGCTTCTCTCCTCTATCATATAAACCTATATATCACAGAGCTCAGCTTCTCTCCTCTATCATATAACCTATATATCACAGAGCTCAGCTTCTCTCCTCTATCATATAACCCTATATATCACAGAGCTCAGCTTCTCTCCTCTATCATATAACCCTATATATCACAGAGCACAGCTTCTCTCCTCTATCATATAACCTATATATCACAGAGCTCAGCTTCTCTCCTCTATCATATAACCCTATATATCACAGAGCTCAGCTTCTCTCCTCTATCATATAACCCTATATATCACAGAACTCAGCTTCTCTCCTCTATCATATAACCCTATATATCGCAGAGCTCAGCTTCTCTCCTCTATCATATAACCCTATATATCGCAGAGCTCAGCTTCTCTCCTCTATCATATAACCCTATATATCACAGAGCTCAGCTTCTCTCCTCTATCATATAACCCTATATATCACAGAGCTCAGCTTCTCTCCTCTATCATATAACCCTATATATCACAGAGCTCAGCTTCTCTCCTCTACAATATAACCTATATATCACAGAGCTCAGCTTCTCTCCTCTATCATATAACCCTATATATCACAGAGCTCAGCTTCTCTCCTCTATCATATAACCCTATATATCACAGAGCACAGCTTCTCTCCTCTACAATATAACCTATATATCACAGAGCTCAGCTTCTCTCCTCTATCATATAACCTATATATCACAGAGCTCAGCTTCTCTCCTCTATCATATAACTCTATATATCACAGAGCTCAGCTTCTCTCCTCTATCATATAACCCTATATATATCACAGAGCTCAGCTTCTCTCCTCTATCATATAACCCTATATATCACAGAGCTCAGCTTCTCTCCTCTATCATATAACCCTGTATATCACAGAGCTCAGCTTCTCTCCTCTATCATATAAACCTATATATCACAGAGCTCAGCTTCTCTCCTCTATCATATAACCTATATATCACAGAGCTCAGCTTCTCTCCTCTATCATATAACCCTATATATCACATAGCTCAGCTTCTCTCCTCTATCATATAACCTTATATATCACAGAGCACAGCTTCTCTCCTCTATCATATAACCTATATATCACAGAGCTCAGCTTCTCTCCTCTATCATATAACCCTATATATCACAGAGCTCAGCTTCTCTCCTCTATCATATAACCCTATATATCACAGAACTCAGCTTCTCTCCTCTATCATATAACCCTATATATCACAGAGCTCAGCTTCTCCCCTCTATCATATAACCCTATATATCACAGAGCTCAGCTTCTCCCCTCTATCATATAACCCTATATATCACATAACTCAGCTTCTCTCCTCTATCATATAACCCTATATATCACAGAGCTCAGCTTCTCTCCTCTATCATATAACCTATATATCAGAGCTCAGCTTCTCTCCTCTATCATATAACCCTATATATCACAGAGCTCAGCTTCTCTCCTCTATCATATAACCCTATATATCACAGAGCTCAGCTTCTCTCCTCTATCATATAACCCTATATATCACAGAGCTCAGCTTCTCTCCTCTATCATATAACCCTATATATCACAGAGCTCAGCTTCTCTCCTCTATCCTATAACCCTATATATCAGAGCTCAGCTTCTCTCCTCTATCATATAACCCTATATATCTCACAGCTCAGCTTCTCTCCTCTATCATATAACCCTATATATCACAGAGCTCAGCTTCTCTCCTCTATCATATAACCCTATATATCACAGAGCTCAGCTTCTCTCCTCTATCATATAACCCTATATATCACAGAGCTCAGCTTCTCTCCTCTATCATATAACTCTATATATCACAGAGCTCAGCTTCTCTCCTCTATCATATAACTCTATATATCACAGAGCTCAGCTTCTCTCCCTTTATCATATAACCCTATATATCACAGAGCTCAGCTTCTCTCCTCTATCATATAACTCTATATATCACAGAGCTCAGCTTCTCTCCTCTATCATATAACTCTATATATCACAGAGCTCAGCTTCTCTCCCTTTATCATATAACCCTATATATCACAGAGCTCAGCTTCTCTCCTCTATCATATAACCCTATATATCACAGAACTCAGCTTCTCTCCTCTATCATATAACCCTATATATCACAGAGCTCAGCTTCTCCCCTCTATCATATAACCCTATATATCACAGAGCTCAGCTTCTCCCCTCTATCATATAACCCTATATATCACATAACTCAGCTTCTCTCCTCTATCATATAACCCTATATATCACAGAGCTCAGCTTCTCTCCTCTATCATATAACCTATATATCAGAGCTCAGCTTCTCTCCTCTATCATATAACCCTATATATCACAGAGCTCAGCTTCTCTCCTCTATCATATAACCCTATATATCACAGAGCTCAGCTTCTCTCCTCTATCATATAACCCTATATATCACAGAGCTCAGCTTCTCTCCTCTATCATATAACCCTATATATCACAGAGCTCAGCTTCTCTCCTCTATCCTATAACCCTATATATCAGAGCTCAGCTTCTCTCCTCTATCATATAACCCTATATATCTCACAGCTCAGCTTCTCTCCTCTATCATATAACCCTATATATCACAGAGCTCAGCTTCTCTCCTCTATCATATAACCCTATATATCAAAGAGCTCAGCTTCTCTCCTCTATCATATAACCCTATATATCACAGAGCTCAGCTTCTCTCCTCTATCATATAACTCTATATATCACAGAGCTCAGCTTCTCTCCTCTATCATATAACTCTATATATCACAGAGCTCAGCTTCTCTCCCTTTATCATATAACCCTATATATCACAGAGCTCAGCTTCTCTCCTCTATCATATAACCCTATATATCACAGAGCTCAGCTTCTCTCCTCTATCATATAACCCTATATATCACAGAGCTCAGCTTCTCTCCTCTATCATATAACCCTATATATCGCAGAGCTCAGCTTCTCTCCTCTATCATATAACCCTATATATCGCAGAGCTCAGCTTCTCTCCTCTATCATATAACCCTATATATCACAGAGCTCAGCTTCTCTCCTCTATCATATAACCCTATATATCACAGAGCTCAGCTTCTCTCCTCTATCATATAACCCTATATATCACAGAGCTCAGCTTCTCTCCTCTATCATATAACCCTATATATCACAGAGCACAGCTTCTCTCCTCTATCATATAACTCTATATATCACAGAGCTCAGCTTCTCTCCTCTATCATTTAACCCTATATATATCACAGAGCTCAGCTTCTCTCCTCTATTATATAACCCTATATATCACGGAGCTCAGCTTCTCTCCTCTATCATATAAACCTATATATCACAGAGCTCAGCTTCTCTCCTCTATCATATAACCTATATATCACAGAGCTCAGCTTCTCTCCTCTATCATATAACCCTATATATCACAGAGCTCAGCTTCTCTCCTCTATCATATAACCCTATATATCACAGAGCTCAGCTTCTCTCCTCTATCATATAACCCTATATATCACAGAGCTCAGCTTCTCTCCTCTATCATATAACCCTATATATCACAGAGCTCAGCTTCTCTCCTCTATCATATAACCTATATATCACAGAGCTCAGCTTCTCTCCTCTATCATATAACCCTATATATCACAGAGCTCAGCTTCTCTCCTCTATCATATAACCCTATATATCACAGAGCACAGCTTCTCTCCTCTGTCATATAACCTATATATCACAGAGCTCAGCTTCTCTCCTCTATCATATAACCCTATATATCACAGAGCTCAGCTTCTCTCCTCTATCATATAACCCTATATATCACAGAGCTCAGCTTCTCTCCTCTATCATATAACCCTATATATCGCAGAGCTCAGCTTCTCTCCTCTATCATATAACCCTATATATCGCAGAGCTCAGCTTCTCTCCTCTATCATATAACCCTATATATCACAGAGCTCAGCTTCTCTCCTCTATCATATAACCCTATATATCACAGAGCTCAGCTTCTCTCCTCTATCATATAACCCTATATATCACAGAGCTCAGCTTCTCTCCTCTATCATATAACCCTATATATCACAGAGCACAGCTTCTCTCCTCTATCATATAACCTATATATCACAGAGCTCAGCTTCTCTCCTCTATCATATAACCTATATATCACAGAGCTCAGCTTCTCTCCTCTATCATATAACTCTATATATATCACAGAGCTCAGCTTCTCTCCTCTATCATATAACCCTATATATATCACAGAGCTCAGCTTCTCTCCTCTATCATATAACCCTATATATCACGGAGCTCAGCTTCTCTCCTCTATCATATAAACCTATATATCACAGAGCTCAGCTTCTCTCCTCTATCATATAACCTATATATCACAGAGCTCAGCTTCTCTCCTCTATCATATAACCCTATATATCACAGAGCTCAGCTTCTCTCCTCTATCATATAACCCTATATATCACAGAGCACAGCTTCTCTCCTCTATCATATAACCTATATATCACAGAGCTCAGCTTCTCTCCTCTATCATATAACCCTATATATCACAGAGCTCAGCTTCTCTCCTCTATCATATAACCCTATATATCACAGAACTCAGCTTCTCTCCTCTATCATATAACCCTATATATCGCAGAGCTCAGCTTCTCTCCTCTATCATATAACCCTATATATCGCAGAGCTCAGCTTCTCTCCTCTATCATATAACCCTATATATCACAGAGCTCAGCTTCTCTCCTCTATCATATAACCCTATATATCACAGAGCTCAGCTTCTCTCCTCTATCATATAACCCTATATATCACAGAGCTCAGCTTCTCTCCTCTATCATATAACCCTATATATCACAGAGCACAGCTTCTCTCCTCTACAATATAACCTATATATCACAGAGCTCAGCTTCTCTCCTCTATCATATAACCTATATATCACAGAGCTCAGCTTCTCTCCTCTATCATATAACTCTATATATCACAGAGCTCAGCTTCTCTCCTCTATCATATAACCCTATATATATCACAGAGCTCAGCTTCTCTCCTCTATCATATAACCCTATATATCACAGAGCTCAGCTTCTCTCCTCTATCATATAACCCTGTATATCACAGAGCTCAGCTTCTCTCCTCTATCATATAAACCTATATATCACAGAGCTCAGCTTCTCTCCTCTATCATATAACCTATATATCACAGAGCTCAGCTTCTCTCCTCTATCATATAACCCTATATATCACATAGCTCAGCTTCTCTCCTCTATCATATAACCTTATATATCACAGAGCACAGCTTCTCTCCTCTATCATATAACCTATATATCACAGAGCTCAGCTTCTCTCCTCTATCATATAACCCTATATATCACAGAGCTCAGCTTCTCTCCTCTATCATATAACCCTATATATCACAGAACTCAGCTTCTCTCCTCTATCATATAACCCTATATATCACAGAGCTCAGCTTCTCCCCTCTATCATATAACCCTATATATCACAGAGCTCAGCTTCTCCCCTCTATCATATAACCCTATATATCACATAACTCAGCTTCTCTCCTCTATCATATAACCCTATATATCACAGAGCTCAGCTTCTCTCCTCTATCATATAACCTATATATCAGAGCTCAGCTTCTCTCCTCTATCATATAACCCTATATATCACAGAGCTCAGCTTCTCTCCTCTATCATATAACCCTATATATCACAGAGCTCAGCTTCTCTCCTCTATCATATAACCCTATATATCACAGAGCTCAGCTTCTCTCCTCTATCATATAACCCTATATATCACAGAGCTCAGCTTCTCTCCTCTATCCTATAACCCTATATATCAGAGCTCAGCTTCTCTCCTCTATCATATAACCCTATATATCTCACAGCTCAGCTTCTCTCCTCTATCATATAACCCTATATATCACAGAGCTCAGCTTCTCTCCTCTATCATATAACCCTATATATCACAGAGCTCAGCTTCTCTCCTCTATCATATAACCCTATATATCACAGAGCTCAGCTTCTCTCCTCTATCATATAACTCTATATATCACAGAGCTCAGCTTCTCTCCTCTATCATATAACTCTATATATCACAGAGCTCAGCTTCTCTCCCTTTCATATAACCCTATATATCACAGAGCTCAGCTTCTCTCCTCTATCATATAACTCTATATATCACAGAGCTCAGCTTCTCTCCTCTATCATATAACTCTATATATCACAGAGCTCAGCTTCTCTCCCTTTATCATATAACCCTATATATCACAGAGCTCAGCTTCTCTCCTCTATCATATAACCCTATATATCACAGAACTCAGCTTCTCTCCTCTATCATATAACCCTATATATCACAGAGCTCAGCTTCTCTCCTCTATCCTATAACCCTATATATCAGAGCTCAGCTTCTCTCCTCTATCATATAACCCTATATATCTCACAGCTCAGCTTCTCTCCTCTATCATATAACCTATATATCAGAGCTCAGCTTCTCTCCTCTATCATATAACCCTATATATCACAGAGCTCAGCTTCTCTCCTCTATCATATAACCCTATATATCACAGAGCTCAGCTTCTCTCCTCTATCCTATAACCCTATATATCACAGAGCTCAGCTTCTCTCCTCTATCCTATAACCCTATATATCAGAGCTCAGCTTCTCTCCTCTATCATATAACCCTATATATCTCACAGCTCAGCTTCTCTCCTCTATCATATAACCCTATATATCACAGAGCTCAGCTTCTCTCCTCTATCATATAACCCTATATATCACAGAGCTCAGCTTCTCTCCTCTATCATATAACCCTATATATCACAGAGCTCAGCTTCTCTCCTCTATCATATAACTCTATATATCACAGAGCTCAGCTTCTCTCCTCTATCATATAGCTCTATATATCACAGAGCACAGCTTCTCTCCTCTGTCATATAACCTATATATCACAGAGCTCAGCTTCTCTCCTCTATCATATAACCCTATATATCACAGAGCTCAGCTTCTCTCCTCTATCATATAACCCTATATATCACAGAGCTCAGCTTCTCTCCCTTTATCATGTAATCCTATATAAACCATCTATAGAGTGTAGAGTCCATCACACATACTTTTACTTGACTAGTTAGGTGGGTGTACTATTATCCAAGCAGTAGGAGACGTTGTAGATATTACCTATTTTCCGGGGTGATTATGGGCTTTCTGCTGCCTGAGCTGAGACGATGACAATGAAATGGATATTGTTGAGCATACAGATGATATATACTGCGGGCTGGCAGTGGGGGATTGCCTCACTATACTGCACCCCGCTGTATCTACATGGTCCTGTTATTTTGCATTCTGGTCCAGGACGTACCTGCTTCATTGGTTGCAGACTTACAGTATCTTTGTTCCTTGGGATATGGTAGTATATACAGTGCACGTTAGTCTTCATGCTAGATTGTTCCTTTATATTCTCATTGTATACAAATCTTATAGGATTATATAAGGCCTGTCATCACCCCTGACATGGCGGTATCAGTAAATAATCCTGGAACTTGATGTTGGGCTGTATCTTCATGTACTATGTCTTCATATACGGTAGATGCTAGAATGAAGGGAGTAAAATGAAGTACTGGCGGGTATGCTGTGGATCCAGTAGGTGGCGCCACCTGCTGTATTCACGTCAAACCACACAGGTTAGGGTTACATATAGGAAAAGCATCGTTAGCCTCTACTTCAACAATTTAACACCTTAAAATGCCAAGGTTATGGGGGTGATAACTCTGACGGACTGGCAGGTGGAGCCTATTAGATCCTTGACACTCCCAATATAAACCACTCCATTCTATCAGTCATCATCAGTGTAAGTGATGTAACTGCTGCCAAGAAATCTTCTACAGAAAAAAAAGGAAGTCTTGGTGTATTATTTAGCTTAGTGGCCAGAGTCAGAACTGCAGGATTTCCAGTTTGTATTTTTGTAAATATCCATAATAACATGAAAATGTTTAAAAAAAAACTCAACAAAAACTATTTTATAAAATTTGTTTAACATAAATCTTAATAAAAAAATAGATTTTTTTTTTCCTGGTTAGACGTTACCTATATGTAGTTAATACTTTGTATACTGATCATCTAAGAAAAACGTCCATTTCTTAATACAGGTGGCTGTTATTGCTGAATTCGATCCCGTCAGAATGATGAGCGACACAAAAGCGTGGAAAGCGAGACTCGGTATCGGGGCAGAAGAGGAAATTGTCCTACAAAAACCACTTTTTGATCTGTTCACATACAATGAGCAGCAGGTCTGTGTCAGATGTGCGAGAACTTTCATTGAATTTGTGTTCGCTCTCATATCCTGGTAGCGGTGGCGGCAAATTATTTCCACTTTTTATTGCTGACTTCAAAAAACTATAACATAACGACAACTATCCATAGGATGTGACTGGCATTGCACCTTAAATCCTCGGTCGTGTTCTTGAATCCCCTGGGGGTGATGTATCACAACTGGTGTACAGTACCTGGTCGTGATGTCCTCTGTAACACAAGCAGATACATACACACATTGTGACACATACAATACACGTATACACATTGTGACTAGAGATGAGCGAGTAGTATTCGTTTGAATATCGAATCCTATTATAGTCTATGGGAAAAAACGGGAATGTTGTTCCGCTTTCCATGGAAACCAAAGTTCGACACCTTGGATCCTCCAAGTTCCGGAAGTAGCAGGATGAGGAGCACGAGGAGGTTTTTGCATTGAATTCAATGGATTTTTCCCGTGTGGTATTCGACCGTTAAGAGTATTCAATCGAATACTACTCGCTCATCTCTAATTGTGACACATACGTACCGTATTTTACGGACTATAAGGCACACTGGACTATAAGGCGCATTGCCCATGAGCGCCTTATAGTCCGTCTCGGTTCATATATAAGGCGCACCGGACTATAAGCCGCAGTCCGGTGCGCATTATATGTTATTGAAAGCGGCGGCAGGCAGACTTTGCCAGCGGCCGCTTAACCCCCCGCGTGCCAGCCGCTTCTATTGGAAGCGCTCGGCAGGCGAGGAGGGGCTCTATCAGCAAAATCATGCTGATAGAGCCCAACCGTAAAAGTTATATTAAACTACTCCCCCGTTTTAAAATAAAACCCTGAAACAGAATGTGAAACTTACCGAGCGGTGCAGGGTGGGCGGGCATTCAGGCCTCCTCTTCCTGCGATGTTCCGTCCTCCTCCTCCAGCGCTCGCTAACTGATAATGGCCTGGGCGCATGCGCAGTAGCCGTAGTAGAAGCATTATGATATTGCGCATGCGCCCAGGCCATTATCAGATCGCGAGCGCCGGAGGAAGTGGTCAGGACATCGGAGGAAGAGGAGGCCTGAATGCCCACCCGCCCGCCCTGCACCGCTCGGTAAGTTTCACGTTCTGTTTCAGGCCGGCGTGACAGCAGGGCTGCCGGACACTTCCCATTCATTTCTATGGGAGCCGGCATGCGAGCGCTCCCCATAGAAATGAATGGACTGCTTTTTTCCATTCATTTCTATAGGGAGCGCTCACATGCCGGCTCCCATAGAAATGAATAGGAAGTGTCCGGCAGCCCTGCTGTAACGCCGGCGTGTACGGCTGTGATACACGCCGGCGTTCCGTAGTGTGAATGCCCCCTTACGGTGCCTTTTATGTATGTATGGAAGCGGCACGCAGACTTTGCCGCCGCTTCCATCCATATATAAGGCGCACCGGACTATAAGCCGCACTTACGATTTCTGAGGAAATCGTAGGTTTTTATGTGCGCCTTATAGTCCGGAAAATACGGTACATACATGTATACATACTGTGGCACATAAACATACTTACATATATACACACTGTGACTCATATACATACACGTACACACCCTGTGACACATACATACACGTATACACACTGTGACACATACATACAGTACATGTATACATACTGTTACACATACAAATACATACTGTGATTAGGGTTGAGCCGATCTTGAAATTTCAAGATCGATTTTAAAATCCGATTTCCGATCATTTTCCAGCCGATCCCGATCTCGATTGTGAAATTTGCTCGATCGCCGATCGGAATCCGATCAACCCTGGTCAATGCTTTTCTATGGGAAAAGTCACTTTTGGGGTTGAGCCAATCTTGAGATAACCTCCGATCTCGATCCCGCTGGGAAAGATCGGGTCGGAATTCCGTTATCGATCGTGAAATTTACTCGATCGCCGATCGGAATCCGATCTTTTCCGATCCCGATCGCTCAACCCTAACTGTGATACATACACATACATATTGTAACACATATACATATTGTAACACATATACATACATATATGTATTTAATCTGTAATACATTCACACATACATGTATACACACTGTTATACATACACATAAATAGACATATACACACTGTAACTCGTATACATACATATATGTATTCAAACTGTAATACATATACACATACACTACATGTATACACACTGTGTCATATACATACAGGTATACACACTGTGACACCCACACATATTCATACTGTGACTCATATAAGATAAGATAAGATAATCCTTTAATAGTCCCACAGTGGGGTAATTTCAGTATGTTACAGCAGCATAGTAATACAGATACAGGATAATACACAATAATATATTACAGGCGTAGGCACGCATATGCTGAGAAGAGAAGATATACTAGGAGTCCATAGCAGCTAAGGAACAGAAGAAGATAGAAGGAAGACTTCATAATAAAACATAGATGTATACACACTGTAACACATACACGTAGACACATATTTTCTAGCACATGGGGACAGCATTACATTTTCGTTTGTACTACAGACAGGTAATGAGTGAGGGTCAGGTTTTAACCCTTGCAGTTCTTCTTAGGTACGGTCCCTGATTCTGGGCATTAGAACGCTATAGGTGTATGAGAACATCTTTGTGCCCGTATTCCGTGTGTACAGAGCCTTATCCAGTAATGTTACAGTGACAGGACATGAAGACATCTGGACATGGGCGATATCTTCTCATTTCTGAAGCCCCTTCTTCTGCGTCCGGTTATTACAATGTGTTACTCTATGACGATGATTTAGGCACCTTTATTTTTCTATTGTATATGACAGATAGTCCGGAAAATTTTTCATCATCTTTCATTGTGATACGACTGGACTGACAGCGTGTAGGGCTCGGGAGGTCTCCAGTGAGGTGTTCGCGCCAGCTCCTTCATATACTCGTCTCTATCTGACACCTCTAGATTCATAACTAGTGATAGACAAGCCGACGCTGGCCGCTCGCTACCGCTGACCTTTATCATTCCAGTCAGATTTTCTGACTGAATTTGCTGTTTTATAGAAAAAAGGGAGTTGATCAAATCCTCAGAGAACCAAGTAAAGGATGATCCGAGTACAGATGCAGCAACCTCCGCACCAGCAGAGATGACCTACTTGGCCATACAAAGCCGGTCAGCGGTCGGCGCCGCTACACAAAGTCACTACCCAACATTTACAAAGATTTAACACTTTGAACTTACACAAAAAATAAAACAATAGGCAACCAGAATTGAAATACCGGATCCAATTATAGGTCCAAAAATAGGTAAAAACATGAAATATTGAATATTTCTTTTACATTCTATCTTTATTAAAGGGGAATCTCATGGTTACATCGAACATTTCTGACCAGAGAAAACAGGACATGTCCATGCTTGTTATGGTGCCCCCTGGTGTTCTTTTGGTTCTTTTTCAGAATGTCCACTTGGTGCTGATGGTCACACTCTTTTCTGGGAGGCGTTCGTTCCGGCGAGATGCTCAGTGTTTCAGGCGGATTCACCTCGCAACATCTGCCTGAAGACACTCCCGACTAGGCCCATTTATTTTGGCCCAATCCGGAGCAGATTAGGACTGGATTAGCATCGGCATCCAGTCACAGCTACTGTATTTTGGATCGGAACCTGAGGAGGTCCCCACCTCAGGTTCCAGTCCAAAAACCCCATGTGAACTTACCCTCATAGTAATTCCTGCTGCTGTAAAGGCCGTCTAGTAATCAGCACACTAGAGGCAGCTTCCTCGCACCAGCACTGCATACTCTAGGTGGACGCTCTTAGGGTGCATTCACACTGAGTAAACGCTAGCTTATTTTGTAGAGTAAAATTACACTTGTAAATTTTGCTATCCCATTGACTTCAATGACATTTTACAGGCGTATTTTTACAGGCGTATTTTTTACAGGCGTATTTTTTACAGGCGTATTTTTACACTTGTAAAAAAATATCATTGAAGTCAATGGGATAGCAAAATTTACAAGTGTAATTTTACTCTACAAAATAAGCTAGCGTTTACTCAGTGTGAATGCACCCTTAGAGGGAATGAGATGAACAGCATTTGTGATTTTCATGCATTGTCTCTATTATAATAGTGAATCAAAACCAAGTCATTAAATTATTTAGAAAGGCTCCAAGAGAACCCCATGTTTTTCATCCTCTAATTCTTGGTCACTCTCCAGGCGTCTTTCACGTATTCTGCCCTCATATCCCAGCTTCCCTTCACTCCTGATCAGACGCCATCTTGGCATTTTTATTTTTTTCTCTTTGCTTTGCTATCATTCCGATTATGCATCAGCAGAGCATCACATGGACAGCTAGAGACTGTACTATATGTACCTGCTGGGGGAGGAGTCATTACCCTTCTCTCAAGATTAAAGGGATTCTATCATTAAAATGCTATTTTTTTGTCCCTAATACGTAGGAATCGTCTTAAGAAAGGCTATTCTTCTCCTACCTTTAAATGTCTTCTCCAGGCCACCATTCGGTAGAAATCCCAGTTTTCTTCGGTATGCAAATGAGTCCTCTCGCAGCACTGGGGGCGTCCCCAGTGCTGCAAGAGAAATCTCCAGCGCTGCCTCCATCTTCTTCAGGAACAGCCTCTCTCCGTGTCTTCTTCTGGCGCTGGCTCCAAACTTCTAGGCATGCGCAGACAGCTCTGCCGTCGGGCCTCCAGCCGAGCCAACTGCGCATACCCGCCGCCATTATCTTGTGGCCGCTTAGCCCAGCTTATTGTGTAAGCGGCCACAAAAAAATGGCCACGGGCATGTGCAGTCAGCTTTGCCCGAAGCCTGATGGCAGAGCCGACTGCACATGTGTAGAAGTTTGAACCCAGCTCTGGAAGAAGATGCAGAGAGAGGCCGTTCCAGACAAAGATGGAGGCTGTGATGGAGATTTCTCTCGCAGCATTGGAGACGCCCCCAGTGCTGTGTGAGCACTGAGGCCCCCAGTGCTGCGAGATAACAAATTTGCATACAGAAGAAAACCGGGATTTCTACCAAATGGCGGCGCGAAGAAGACATCTAAAGGTAGGAGAAGAATAGCCTTTCTTAAGGCTATTCCAACGTGTTAGTGAGAAAAAATAGCATTTTAATGATAGAATCCCTTTAAGTATATAGTCAGGGAGGTGGAGCGGTGATCTCCTTCATTATAGCTTTGTGATAGGAAGTGTCTGCTCATCAGTAGCTAGTGACGGAATTTTCTGTCTCCCCCTGTAGAGAGCTTGTGTGGTACAGTCCATCATTCAGGGTCTTTTCTGGTCTGGCCAATCAGCAAGTAGACACTGGTGATATTTCCTTTGCAGTAAGTCGTACTATTTGTAGCTATAAAGGTGGTCTTATTTTTTTTATTCCTCTGCAGATTATCCGTGACCCAAGGGTTCGCATTGAGATGGCCCTTCGCGAGGCCGGACTGCATAACACCATCTACGCCAAAGAAATCTTACCCAAAATCCTTCCGCCAAAACCTCCAAGGAAAGACATGGAGTCTACGATATTCAAAAAATAGCAGTGTCCTGGGTGTGTAATATATATTGTAATAGTCAGTAGTCTATTGTGTTATTGGGAGTGTCTGTATAGCGCCGGTGACACCGAGTGACCTCTCCATTATACCCAGAGCCGCCAGCACATGCCATCTATCACAGTGTGCTTGTACAGTAAGTGTCTCTTTATGCGCGGAGAGGATGGAAATTGAGACATTAGATGTGAGAGATGGACCGGAGGTGACAGATACATCGCTGCGGTGGAATTTAGCGGCTCTTGTTTACCCGTCG
Source organism: Leptodactylus fuscus (assembly GCF_031893055.1). NCBI lineage: Eukaryota > Metazoa > Chordata > Amphibia > Anura > Leptodactylidae > Leptodactylus > Leptodactylus fuscus. Next base: position 78,536,474 of record NC_134272.1, read on the forward strand.
TTTATTGCTGTACGCAGCATAACATAAATTGGAGAAGGTTTCTGACTTCTGGTGGCTGCGGGGGGAGAAAGGTTTATAATGCATGCATTGTGTAATGTCGGTGCGAACCGTCCCATCTACGCTCCGCTATCCCTCATTATCAGACATCATCCGCACAAGGTCTATGATGGAACAATCCTCATGGAGGAGGACGGGGGTCTATCATAGGCTTTATTTGTATATATCCATAATACATACTTCACAGCTCAGATTTTGCCTTTGGAAATATTCTGGTGTTAAACAACATTATTGCAGGGATTTGCAACAGCACAAAGAGCTGCATCATTTCACGTAGCGGGCCACAAACCAAAAAGAGCTGTGGGAAACGCCATGGGCCCATGGTGGATACACATTGCAGTTTTCCTGCAGCGCTTTTCATAGAAAGTCTGCAGAGTTTCTGCTTCTATTATATCTATGGGGAAACCACCAGAGTTTCCATAGGTATAATTGACATACTGCGATTTCCAAAACTGCAACAGTTTTGGAAATCCGAGAGTGTCCACTGCATGTATTTTTTCGCAATGTGTGGATGGGAATTGCTAGTATCCTATCTACTTCACAGTGACTGTAGCCGGAAAAATCGCGAGGTTATACAGTAACTGCAAAGTGGATGGGATTCACATGCACTCTTTGTGGTAAAAACCGCAGCGCGGACACGCTGTGATTTCCAAAACAGGCACGATTTTGGAAATCGCAGCATGTCAATTATATGTACGGAAACGCCGGCGGCTTTCCCGTAGATATAATGGTAACAGAAAGTCTGGAGTAAGACTCCACAAACTTTCTGTTTAAAGTTCTGGGGGAAGAACGTGATGCGTTCCCGCTGCGGTTTTTCCTGTGGTGCTTTAGAGCTGCGGATCATCCCGTGGGGCTTAGGCTAAGGCCATATCCGCAGCACTAAAGTGCTGCGGGAAGAACCGCTGTGTGAACGCATCGCGGTTCTTTCCACAGCGCTTTTAAGTGAAAGTTCACAGCGTTTTCCTCCGCGGACTTTCTCTTCACATTATATCTACGGGAACGCCGCCGGCGTTTCCGTAGATATAATTGACATGCTGCGATTTGCAAAGCCGCAACAGCTTTGCGTATCGTAGCGTGTCCGCGCTGCGATCTTTTCCGCAAAGTGGAGATGGGATTCGCATGAATCCCATCCACTTTGCCTGCACTGTACAATGCTGCCGGCAAATCGCGGCGTTTCCAGTCCGTGGGGCCCTGGCGTAAAGGGGTTTTCTGGGATTTAGAGATTGACTCTGTAGGTCCCGGAGTTGGTTCCTAATACTCGGATGTGGACAGACAGGGTGTCGTCTAATACTAATAATCACAGGAGGGGCATGGATAAATAGATGGTCACTTTAATCACTTTTTTAAATATTCCTAGAATTATGAGATGATTTTTTTTACTCTATGTTATGTGAATATAAAACGCTAAAAAGTAGTAATATTAATAATGATCATCAAATAATAATAGTAAAAATAGTAATATTCATAATAATATAAATAATACTAATAGAATAGTGGTAATTACTGCAATAATAACAGTAATAATAATAATAATATTTTATTTAAATTCCTCTATATACATATTAAAATATATAACACCAAAAAACAACAATATACAAAACTCCTTACAGTAGAGATTAAACCTCTTGAGGACAGATTCTGTAATTACAAGAACAATGAACATTACATCCTCTAATCTATGCCCGATTTTTACCAATTTTGGCCAGATCATCTGCGCCTCTATAACCAGTGTAAGTTACAATGATTTATTTCATCTTACCCTATAGCACCATTACTGCCGTATACAATGTAGGATAAACGGAAGAGATCCATAAGACAATCTAGATACAATGATATACCAAACCTTCTTCCCAAACTTTAATGAAATGATAATGCAAAGTTCTACAATATGTATGATGTCATATTCTCACTGCTGTAATTTAATAGGATTTAGTGGACACAACTCTGTCCTGGTCATGTGATACAGGTGACATACAGGTGCACATGTGATAATTCACACATATATGGATGAGCGGACATGATTGTTTGTAGGGGCAGAGGAGAAAAATCTGGGCTGGAGCATCCCAAAGGAACAAATCCAACATGCCCAATCCGGGTTTGATTATTTTTATTGATTTCAGTGGAAGCGTTAAAGGGTTTTTCTGGGCTAAAAAAATGTGTTAGATTGGTGATGGTCTCACCATCTTATACACAGAGAATGGAGCAGGAAGCGGACAGCGCTGTTCTGTGTATGGTGGTGGAAGCGAGTCACTGCAGCTTAGTTCCCTTTCAAGTGAATAGGAGTTGATCTGCAATACCAGGTCTGGCCACTACACAGAGAACAGCGCTGTCTGCTTCCTGCTCCACTCTCTGTGTATCAGCTTCTGTTGGTATAGCAAGTGATTGATGTCGGATCATGTGATATTGATCGTTTTAGCCCAGAATAACCCTTTAAGGATGGGGCCCCCTGTGGAATAAACTCCATGGTTTGGCTGGTTTATCCCCATACGTGGGACCTTAGCCTCAAATGGTGACTGCGTCGGCCACATTTACATTCTCGGAGCTCCCAGCCTTCGAACCGAATGATTCACGTTAATCTCTAATGTGACTATGTAGCAATGTTTGTTCTGTTTTCAGATTCTACTTTTATGTGATTAGATTTGCCTTTTACATTCTGATTTATATCTCTAGAACTTCAGGCTTATTTAATTATTTTATCCGCTTTATTATCCTATAAAGTTTTCTTTTCCCCTTAATTTATTTCAATGCCTTTAGTGCAGCCCAGGAAGGAGATTTTAGTTTTCTTTTGTTTCAGAATTAATTTGTATCATCCATAAAATATTCATTATTTTAACACCATATTACAGGACGGGAGAGGATAAAACCCGAGCGATGTAACGCACTGCGCGGTATAAACAATCCTATATGTATTGCGAGGTCTGACATGTGCCAAACCCACAGCAGCTCCGGCCTCTGTAATGGCCGCTCACTATAATTGTACCTGCCGGCGAGAATCTCCATCTATTCATTAATCATAAACGTCTCTGACCTGAAAGTGCTTCATATCATTAGCCAAGACCGAGCAGACTTAGAAACCTCCCCGGCTGCCAAGTAAACTACAGGGGGAAATAAAGTCTTGGATTAAAACATTTTATTCACTGACCCTTGACCCAGATGATTTTTAAGATTTTTTATTTTTTTTTTGAAACTATGGAAACAAACTAAATTTTTTATCCTAGATTTAAAGGGTAGGTCCGAATCTGCAAGTAGTTATTGCTCCAATGCATCTTAAAACGTAACAGTTTTGCAAATGAATCATTTCTGTACACAGCTCCTTTGCTGGCGTGTGTGTCTCCATGGTTACAATCTGCAAACAGACTAACAATTAAAGGGAAGGTGTCACCAGAACCCAGCATATCACCTCTGCCTTGCAGGTAGACATACTGGTTCTGGTGACACCTATCTGCAGTACTAGGGTGATATGCTGGTTCTGGTGACACCTATCTGCAGTACTAGGGTGATATGCTGGCTCTGGTGACTATAACCTATCTATCTGCAGGGCTGGGGTGATATGCTGGTTCTGGTGACAGTAACCTATCTATCTGCAGGGCTGGGGTGATATGCTGGTTCTGGTGACACTAACCTATCTATCTGCAGGGCTGGGGTGATATGCTGGTTCTGGTGACTATAACCTATCTATCTGCAGGGCTGGGGTGATATGCTGGTTCTGGTGACAGTAACCTATCTATCTGCAGGGCTGGGGTGATATGCTGGTTCTGGTGACACTAACCTATCTATCTGCAGGGCTGGGGTGATATGCTGGTTCTGGTGACACTAACCTATCTATCTGCAGGGCTGGGGTGCTATGCTGGTTCTGGTGACAGTAACCTATCTATCTGCAGGGCTGGGGTGATATGCTGGTTCTGGTGACACTAACCTATCTATCTGCAGGGCTGGGGTGATATGCTGGTTCTGGTGACACTAACCTATCTATCTGCAGGGCTGGGGTGATATGCTGGTTCTGGTGACACTAACCTATCTATCTGCAGGGCTGGGGTGATATGCTGGTTCTGGTGACAGTAACCTATCTATCTGCAGGGCTGGGGCGATATGCTGGTTCTGGTGACACTAACCTATCTATCTGCAGGGCTGGGGTGATATGCTGGTTCTGGTGACAGTAACCTATCTATCTGCAGGGCTGGGGCGATATGCTGGTTCTGGTGACACTAACCTATCTATCTGCAGGGCTGGGGTGATATGCTGGTTCTGGTGACAGTAACCTATCTATCTGCAGGGCTGGGGCGATATGCTGGTTCTGGTGACACTAACCTATCTATCTGCAGGGCTGGGGTGATATGCTGGTTCTGGTGACACTAACCTATCTATCTGCAGGGCTGGGGTGATATGCTGGTTCTGGTGACAGTAACCTATCTATCTGATTATCTTATGAACGCAAGAAAACACTCTAATTTCAGGGGATTCTTCTAACAAGATGGAATTGCAAATAAGCAGGCAAGCCCTTAAATAAAAAGAAAGCACCATTCCCTTTAAATATGCAGATTCTGGAACCTTCTTGAGGGTGCACAGTACATTATACGGTATATACAGTATTTTAGGTTTACTTCCCATCTGGGGTATAACTTCCAGTATATATACAAAGTGCATGGCGTCGGTGTATTTGGCGGCTCTCGGCCTATGTGCACATCTGCAGCTGCTTCTTGATGAAACTAGAAATCAGCTTCTGAGGTCGCTTCTGGAATTCTGTGAGGACGCTGTGACTGTGCGTGATCTGATCTCCTTGTAACCTGTCAAGAAGAGTCACACAGACCACGGCAGCTAGAAGAGATGAAATATCAGGATACTGTTACTGCTGTTTACTAACCAAAGACATTGGCCATAAAATATCACACAAAAATATATCAGGAATTACACCCAGTGATGCAGCCATAGAGATAGAGGAGCTTAAAGGGAATGTATCACCAGAAAATAACCTATTGTTTTATCAGATTTTACATTTTAAAAGGTTTTTAAACATATTATCTATATTAAAAAAAAAAAAAAAATCCTGCAGTTCTGATTCTGGCCACTAAGCCAAATAATATGCTGAGACTTCTCTGTAGGAGATTTCTTTGCAACAATCACCTCACTTACAGCACACTGATGATCACATAAGACACAGAATCCACCAGTGCCTAGAAAACTTTCCCATAGAACTCAATAGGGTCTGCTCTAGACCATTGTGCCTATCACCCATGGTCCATCTCCAAGAGACGGGACGTTACAAACTATTTTAGGCTTAGTGGCAAAAGTTGGGATTGCAAGATTTTTAGGATTTTTTTTTTTTTAATCAGTCAGTGTCATAACTTAAAGCTCCTGGGACCCCATTTCAGATCTGTATCCAGGCCCCCCTCTTATACCTTTGAAAACTGAGGCCACACTTTGCAGTCTTCAGCCTTAGCCTAAAGAGTTTATCTACAAGATAGGTCATCAGTATCTGATCCGGCTGCCTTTGGGTACCAGCACCGGACAATGCTGAAAGCAGTTCTGCTAACGGTGGCTCAGTGGCTAGGATTGCAGCGCTGGAGTCCTGGTGTTCAAATCCCGCCAAGGGCAAAAAAACATCTGGCGCCACCACAATATAGTAGACAGAGCAGCAGTACTTGGCTCCACCACTATACAGTAGACAGAGCTGCAGTACCTGCCTCCACCACTATACAGTAGACAGAGCTGCAGTACTTGGCTCCACCACAATATAGTAGACAGAGCTGCAGTACTTGGCTCCACCACAATATAGTAGACAGAGCTGCAGTACTTGGCTCCACCACAATATAGTAGACAGAGCTGCAGTACCTTGCACCACCACTATACAGTAGACAGAGCTGCAGTACCTGGCACCACCACTATACAGTAGACAGAGATGCAGTACTTGGCTCCACCACTATACAGTAGATGGCGCTGCAGTACATGGCTCCACCACTATACAGTAGACAGAGCTGCAGTACCTGGCACCAGCACTATACAGTAGACAGAGCTGCAGTACCTGGCACCACCACTATACAGTAGACAGAGTTGCAGTACCTGGCTCCACCACTATACAGTAGACAGAGCTGCAGTACTTGGCTCCACCACTATACAGTAGACAGAGCTGCAGTACTTGGCTCCACCACTATACAGTAGACAGAGCTGCAGTACCTGGCATGACCACTATACAGTAGACAGACCTGCAGTACCTGGCACCACCACCACTATACAGTAGACAGACCTGCAGTACCTGGCACCACCTCTATACTGTGCTGTAGCTATATGCATCCAATGCAGTAGTTTTTGGCGAACATAGGCAGGTGGATCAGTTGGCTAGCAATGGGGTTTGGGTCTTAGACCCCCTAAAAATCAGATACTGATGGCTTATCTTATGGCAAATCCACCTTTGGGCCAGAAAATCCCTTTAAAAGATGCAAAAGAATATTATATATGGGGGGGGGGGGGGGGTCGACTAGATCATTTATTTTTAGATGGTAATAAAATCTCCCATCAGAATACAACCATGTAATATAACGACAAACCCGCGGTCGCTGCGTCATCTATTTCATCCTATACATTTGTTTATAGGAAAAATAATTACCTTTAAGTCCACATAAATGGCACATGGCAGCGAAGACCGAGGACTCCATCTCAATGTTCCTGACTCCGGCTCTGTACGCCTTCTGCAGATACTCGCATTTTTCTTCCTTAGAGAATGAGCAGAGCGCGCCGTCCAATCTCCCCTGACCTTAGAAATAAATGACTTTTACCTCTCCCGTCCGTATGTCATTACTCACAAACAAACACACAATTATTTTATTCCATGTGACTCATTTCTGCCGCAGTCGCTCTTCACTGCCATACAATAATAAGAAATGGACAGATATCCATCCCAGACGATCTAGGGGGCGCTATGCTTTCCTTTTTACGTGAAATGAACACTAAACATACAAAATGCACAAAATCTAAACCAAAAATGTAGCTTTGGGGCAACGTGTAACCTCAACCTAAGGAAAGAAAGCGGGTAGTAAACCTGGCACATTTTCAGATATCTAGGCTAAGTTTATACCATCTCTTAGTACATGTGGACCAATGTATGGACGCTAAACATACGAAATGCACAAAAACTAAACCAAATATGCTGCTTTTGGGCAACTTGTAACCTCAACCTCAGGATAGAAAGCAGGTGGTAAATCGGGCACATTTTCAAATCTCTAGGTTAAGTTTATACTGTCTGTGACATGTCGATGACATCCTTGTGAATGTCACATCTGATATGAACCATGCATTCTGGAGACCTACCTTCATAGAAGTCATAGGTGCACATGGTGTGTCCGATTATAGATGGAAAATCATTGATCTCTTTGCTGCAGCGTAGCAGACTTTCTGCGAGTTTCTGGTCGAGCTGAGTGTTCCTGACAACCACCTTATCTAAAATAACCTGCTCGAACTGAGGCCTGAAGAAGGAGTCCACCGCAATATCTGTGATCACCACCGTCCCCGGCTCTATGCCTGCAATATATACATTAGTGTGGATCAATAGTGGATCAATGCTGTCCACAGAACAGAGACAGGATTATTCACCAGTAGTGTACGATCAGGGTCGTGACTCTCAAGTGATACCTATAATAAATCGAGATCTAGAGAGACCTTACTGTGTCACATCCATTATAACAATGATATATATTAATCCAGGTCAGGTCACAACACGCGTCTGCCATCAGGATTAAATGGAGTACCAACATGGAAGGACGTTCATATGGTAGGCTGGCCACCTATAGCCCACTTAGAACTTATTCCAGAAATTGCTTGCTATAGTTATAGACCTGCTGAGCTGCAATACTAAACTTGGCCACTATGATATGTATGGTGTTCGGCTTGGTATTCAGTGAAGAGGCCACAGAACTCACTCAGACACTGTGGCTTGCTCAACTAGCTGATTTGTGGGGGTCCAGATGTCATACCCCAACTGATCATAAACTGATGACCTGTCTTTAGAAGGTCCTGGAAACCCCTTTATGACTTACCCTAGGTATACTAGTGCAGTATTATTGGCCTAGTAATGATTGGCTCTTGCAACCATGTTGTGTGACCTAGAGCTGAGCAACATGGCTGACTACAGCAGTGGCAGTGACAAGTGCCATTTACCATGCCACAGAAGTGGCATGGTAGATGGGTTCATTCATCTGCTTATGGACACCTTCTATTACAGCCTTTAGTGAACCAGTCCATTTATATATTATACAGACGGCTACTCCTTGCCTCCTGGTCCAAGTTGATCGCCCGGGTCCCTTAAGAAATGTCTAAAAATTAATTTTCTATATGGAGAGCCAAAGACTGATAGTTTGAGATGACATCACCAGGATGTCCATCCCAAAAATTACTAGAACAAAACAGGTATGGACCAAAAGAACAAAACAGGTGTGGACCAATAGAACAAAACAGGTGTGGACCAATAGAACAAAACAGGTGTTGACCAATAGAACAAAACAGGTGTGGACCAATAGAACAAAACAGGTGTTGACCAATAGAACAAAACAGGTGTGGCCAATAGAACAAAACAGGTGTGGACTAATAGAAGACCCTTCGGAGTTCTCCTTAAATTATGCACATATACAGCACATCCTCCTACGTTTTTGTGGCCGGAGGAGGGGATTTGTTTATTCATGTAAACGATGGACAATTCTGGGCAGATCCTTACCAATTCCTCCTGATGTCCCGATGCGTATAAGGGTCACATCTTTGCACTTGGCATGATGAAGAAGTTTGATGAGTTCATGGAGCATGATAGAGATAGAAGGAACCCCCATCCCGTGCTGTGGATATAGAAATCTTCATGTTAAGAACTGTGACCTGAAACACCCCCAAGTCTATACACGCACCCCCCCCATATACACCTAATTAGTATATTGGGTGATAAACATAACAGCTGAGCTGATACATAATAACAGGAGGTCACCAACCCTGGGGACCATGGATTGAACCCGTGCAGTTTGTTATGTTTCATTTTTCAGTAACACTCACACTGATAGACAACACGGGCCCGGCCTTATACATGCTGTATCTGTCTGTGCCGGCACATATATCACTGATGTCACTTCCATCTCCGGCCAGACCAAGCTCCTGGTGTATGAATATCGCAAAATTCCTCATTCTGTTTGGACTTCCTCCAACGCAGACAAACTGCAAGAAACATAGGAGTTGTAGTTAAGGGACAGAAGCAGTTGGGGGGGTAGGGAGTCACCAAAAATATTCATCATTTATCACAAAAAATCCAACAAAGTAATATACTATAAATAAGATCCAGAGCGGGACAAACCATGCTGGGGCCCCCTAGCCATGTGCGGTAAGGAGGGCCCCCGACACTAGAGGTCTATGCAGGAAACCTTGGCCTTCCATCAGTTCTTTTCGGTACTTGCAATCAGTTTTTGGCAGAACTGGGCAGGGAGGTTGTTCCCAAAGCCATCTTGGAGGACAAAGCACAGATCTTGTATGGATGTAGACATAGTGAACCTTGGGGTCCCCCCCCAATTACCATGCCGTCTTATATAATGTAATGATCTATGGGCGTTGCACATGGCGGCTCCTCGCTGCTCGCCTCATTGTTTTCCCTGGAATAATATAAATGGTGATCCTTACATTTACAGCCCTCGGAAATAAAATGCTGAGCAATCACTTCTCATTGCTAGAGTAGAATATAATAAATGGCGGCCACCCACGCCTGCTCCTGAGAATAGTCCGCCAGAACAATGTATGGAAAATACAAGATTATACACCGAGTATGTGAACAGCGTGTGAGCGCGCAGGGGTGAGCGGGGTATTGTCTGCAGTCAGAGCCGCACTTATCTTATAGTGCCAGCCGCTGCGAGCAGCACGACATATTAGACATTGCTTAAAGGGACTATTCACATTGTGTATATATTCAGCAGAGTTACTGTGCCGACATCTAAAGGCCCCAAAGCAAAATGCAAAAAGGCCCTGCTGGATGTCCACTGAAATCGCCAGCAAGTATACAAGGGAATGAATCATTCATCAGATTGACATATTAGGTCTATATAGGATTTTTCACGCAAATTCTATATCCATCGCTTCCTTTTCTACACTACTGTCATTCAAGTCCATTGCTCTGATCCGTCATAGAACTGAAGTCAACTAATGACTGATAGTCGGAGCCCCCCCTTCTGAATTCGTCTCCACCCACTGTAAGGGTTGTTTTTATTTTTGATGTTTTTTGCTTATTTTATCAACTGAGGAACAAGCCCTGTGCCATTTAATAAACTGCCAAGATGGAAGAAAGCAGACAGGTGCACAGGCTTCTCCATATATTATGTCATTCTGTTGGCCTTTCAGTCTATTGCTCTGATCCCATGATGGATCAGAGCAACAGACGTACAAGACAGCATTCATGGTTATATCCATTGGCAACTAATCAAGACAACAAACTGGTTAGAGAAAATCTATAAGACTCTGCAAATTATTTATATTTGCAAAAATATTTAACTATTAATTGCCCGCAAATCTATATATATGGCCACGTGAACATGTAACGTCCCTTTAAATCTTTCTACCATTCACACATAGTAATGTCTTGTGATCCATCAGTTACCTTAACATCCCCAAACATGGAGGGCAGGTCATGTGTCCGTGTTCCCAGGTCAAAATGGTAAAGGATATCCTCCGATAACAGGTCCAGATGGGGGTTTTTAACATATCCTAATGCATTGCTGAGGAAGAGAAGCAAATATCAGGCAGGGGCGATAATCTCTGCATACGGTATATAGGTATATATAGCCTTCACGTACACACTCCTATTACTGGGGTGCAAAGTCCCCCTCATACCATTATTCAGAGGTTCTCCTAAATGAAGACGGGTTTTACAGAATTTAGAAAGAGATTATTTTGGGTGCAAAGCTGAACATGAAAACCAAATTAATTGATGACAAATGAACGTGCCCAAAATTAATACAAAAAAGAAAAAAGATAGGTGAGTATCTATCAAGGGACGCTTAAAAATAACTCTTTATTGGATAATTTAAAGATAAAATGATAAAACACCAAAACACAGACTATGATAGTCCAAACAATCGCTAGAGATAGTAACCACTCATCACTAGCAAAAAATCTAAGGATGGAGGGTCCTTATTATGTTATAATTCCCTCACTATCACTTATGTATGGCCATACATCAGTGCCGCGGGGGAGCGGGAGGGTGTGCAGCACTAGTTTGAAACAATATCTAAGATTAGGTCAGACACCTTTGCCGTTTTTGACAGTCTATGCCTCTGAAGATATGTTCGGTCATAGCTATAGAGACCGGAACATTGAAACGCGTCAGGCAAAAAATAGCTAAAAATAGCAAAAAATATATTTAACAACTTTGTTGACAGGAAATGAATATACAACTTTGTTGACTATAGGCAAAGATTCTGTGTCTATATAATTGGCCAGTATTTGTTGATTGGTCTCAAGATAGATTCAGACCATAAAGATATAGGGGAGATCAGTGGCAATATATTTGCTAGGGAATTATTAGCCATAATTTTACTCTTGGCATTCTATCCCTGTATCATATGCTTCTGATAGGTATCCTTTATTTTTGGATCTGGCCAATTACTATCTAAGTGATAGTGAGGGAATTATAACATAATAAGGACCCTCTATCCTTAGATTTTTTGCTAGTGATGAGTGGTTACTATCTCTAGCGATTGTTTGGACTATCATAGTCTGTGTTTTGGTGTTTTATCATTTTATCTTTAAATTATCCAATAAAGAGTTATTTTTAAGCGTCCCTTGATAGATACTCACCTATCTTTTTTCTTTTTTGTATCAAAGCTGAACATGGGTGGATTTACAATCGATGCTCCCTGAGGGACCCCAAAATCCAATCGTACAGTGCCCGCTAAACAGCACCCCAGTTTGTTTAACCGTTTCCAATCATTAAACTACAGAATGTGCCAGCGTTTTGTAAAGCTTTTGCAGCTTCAGGCCTGGGTGAGATCAGGAATGAAACTGCAGGTATTTGGGTTATTATTATCACCTCAAGGCGTCCACTACAATAGTGACAGGTGGTGCACCCTGGGCAGGCGCAGCCAGGGGGACAAACATACCTAACTGTCTAATATCCGTGTCTACTGGAACTGTCCCCAGTTCTGGCTAATAATACAATCTTCATGAAAACTGCATAATACAACAGTGTGAACTGAGACAAATGGCTGATGCACATGGCTGTAGTAGGGATCTGGGTGATTCGGATGAGTAATTATATGGTGCCCTTTAGAGTCTAGGGGCCTGTACTGCGCCACAGCTCCATCTGCCACATAACCCTGCAGCACATCTCACCTCATATAACAAGGCTCTTCTTCCCTACAAGCATTGCTGCCAACACCCATGAGTACATGTATGACCATAATAAGGGTCCAAATGGACACATGATATACGGCAATGGTCCCATATGCAGAGTTACTATATGGGAAGAGTATTCATGTATGTATTTTTGCATGTGTCATCATTTACCTCCATACTATAACGGTTCTACATTATTTTTAACCTACGACAGATTCATTGACAAACCAGGTGCGGTTGTGTTTCCATAAGTGTCAGACTTTGCCACGTGTACAAATATGACACTGGATCAAAAACCCAGCAATCCGATTCCAATCCAATCAAATTGATTTATCATTTTATTTAGGCAACTTTTTGGCAGTAAAAACAAAGGCGAATGTTTTAGAAAAAGTTGGTGCAGCTGAAGCTGAGCGGGACTGGCGATGGGTCTGTTCTGAGGCACATGTCAGATCTTATACAAAAAGTTTAGGGCATCAAAAAAAAGCAAAAACACGGAATTACCAAAAACTAGCACAAGACCCCTATTTTCACAGCTATTTTTGTATGGGGTGAGGTTGCCCCTGTACGAAAATGTGACAAATCAGATAGCGGCTATCTCTATAGATAAGGTGGTTATATCCCATATAGATAGACCCCTCTATCCACATATCCAGGAGACTCGGCTATATCCCATCTCTATCCACGTATATAACAGATTAGGGAGAGGCGGCCAAGGCTCTGGTGCGGGCTATAAGGGCAAACAGAATTCCCCGGCTTTTATAGTGATTTTAGCCGTACTATTTGCCTCCCTTCCACATCATTCACTTACTTTACATAATTGTCCCTTTCAGGTAACGTTGAGCTGCTGTTATCTGCTAAAATTGGAGCCATCGCTTATCCGTAGAGATGTCAATCCACAATAATCGGTTCCTCAGATCCTTTCTATCTGTTGCTACAGATGATAAACTTCAACTAAAGAGAAGTCCTGTGCTGATGTCACCATGAAGGCGGTTCTTATAAGGGAAGGTGATGTCATATGAGGCTTGTCGTTCCTAGGCCTCTGATTGGCTGCTCTTGCGGGGGCGTTGTCTGGGTTATTTGGTAAATACTGGTTACTGATTAGTCATTGCTGAATGTCCGGGATTGTGTACAGTTACTGTACTGAAAGCCTCAGATTATGGGGAACTACAGTAAAAAGGCCGAGATTGTGCAGTAAATTCTGGGCCTTGGTTACTGCACAAAAGCTTGTTGTGTTTTAAAAAATTCCAGTTACTCATGAATAAAACATATGCAATAAATGCACAGTCACATGTGAGTCCTGGATGATGCTGGATCCATCACATGATTGTATCCGGCTGGGCCTACGTGACATCTAGTAACACAGCAGGTGAAACTGATTCACTGTGTCATGTCTAGGGCAGGGCCTGAGGGGGCCCGCACGGGAGATAAAAGTTATGGCTGCCGCACCCTGTAGTCCTAGCTCAGGGGATCAGATGACTGGGGCACCACTAATACACAGAGGAGAGGTGTTAGTGCACTAAACACAATGGGAGGATTTAGAAAGACTGACGTTTCCTTAGCTGGTGTGAGAGACGCCTGAAGAGGCTCCAAACTCTTAAGAATTCCTCAGCATCTTGCAAGGTCTTACTAAACCTGCACTAGCCAGGGGCTGCTATAAAGTTTAGGTGTTGCTCATAGCATGAGTTATAGTAAATGTGTCGGGCTGAGATGTCCCTGCCCCAGGGTGCCTTGATCCCAAACCTGCTTTGTCCAAAGTGGCAAACATGTTGCAAAATAGAGAACATGGCACATTTTTGATGCAATTCTTGGGGGTGCATTAAAAATAAATAAAAATTCCTCCCATTTATCAGAACTCATCTGCATCGGATAAAGTACACAATGAATAGGAAGGAAGGGAGGGAGGAAGGGAGAGAAGGAATGAAGGAAGGAAGGGAAGGAGAGAAGGACGGAAGAAATGAAGGAAGGAGGGAAGGAAGGAAAGAAAGAAGGAAGGACTTCAAAAGATGCAACTTGCACAGATGGACATGGCAACTATTGTGAACGTGTGTCTCTAGGAAACATAACACACCAGTACTCACCTCTCCAGGGGCCTCTGTTTCCAGTGTGAGCAGCTCCATTCATCACAGATCAGCAGTGACCTCTTTACAGCAGCCATGTGGTGTTTGTAAAGAGGTCATTGCTGAGTCCTGTGATTGGCTGCAGCAGTCTCTTACCACAAATAGGATGTCAATGGTGACGTCAGCCGGAGACATGTATACAGAGCTGCAGATGCTGGATACATAGGCCCAGGGAGAGGTGAGTACTGGTTTCTTATGTTTAAGGACCCGTCAGCAGCCCTATTAAATAATATAATTATGTGGACACCCCCTTTAAGTTTATGGGTGCATTTTTAAAGGGAGATTTTGAGATCCAAATAAATATTGTGCAGTCATGTGCTGTAAGTTTGGATCTTTCTTTCTTTCTTTCTTTCTTTCTTTCTTTCTTTCTTTCTTTCTTTCTTTCTTTCCAAGGTGTCACATTTTATTTCAGTGTACAAACATATGGCGGATACCTGTGGACAATATCTATAACGCCTATAACAAGCTGGTTTTAGTACTTAAATATTTTGATGAAATTAAAATGAATTCTGTCAACCTATTTTTATCATGAAATTTGCCTGACGTTCATCTGATTGTTGTGAGTTTGGGATGCGAACAGCCCATAATCCACAAGGATGTTGCTGCCCTAAGTACTTTGGAATTACTCGTCATCTTCCATTTACATGTCAGAAGAACCATTAGCTGCAAATGCGTCTGTCACAGCAAACACCGTATGTCATCGCATCCGAAGGAGCAGTTCAGGTTCTGGCCACTAGAGGTCACTAGTCAGCACCTCTCCTCTTGCACTGTGATGTCATCGGTGTAATGTGCTATTATTATAATAATATCCTCACTATTTTATGACAATTTAAGTGAGACGCATCACATTCAAAGGCCAATAATAATTCACGTTCTGAATGCGTCATGGTCCTGGATATTTAAGTGATCAGAAATGGTTGTTAAAGGAAATATCTGAGCAGAAAGACTAATAATCCCCATTTATACAGATTACTCTAGTGGAATTCTAGGAAAGTAGGGGACGCATTGTGTAAAATTGCAGGGGGCTCAATCCTATGGGAAAAAAAGTAATTCCAACCTTTATTATGTCGAATATTGATCTGGATTCTCAGTTCTGGTGCTAGAATTAGCTAAATGGACCCATCAAAGATATTTTATTTCCAAGAACTGGGGGCACTTACTTTACCGGGGTCACAATGACATTCCCTGGGCCCACCAGATAATATTATTCTGGGAGACCGCTCTCCAATATCCCTAGTAGGCCATAGTGCTCTCCAACTTTGGGTCTTCTGTGAGACAATTATTGTGGTATAGGGGCCACACGGTGGCTCAGTGGTTAGCACTGCAGCCTTGCAGCGCTGGAATCCTGGTGTTCAAATCCCACCAAGGGCAAAAAAACATCTTGTGTTTGCATGGGTTTCCACCCATATTAAAAAAAAAAACATACTGATAGGGAAAAAGCAACATAAAAAAAAAAAAAATATTGTGGTAGAGTCTGGGCCGACCAGAAGATCCTCTGGTATTAATGTAGGCCATTCCTAAACTTGAGAGACACTGAGATCCATCAGTCAGCCTCAGCTCCAACCCAGCAGTATCCAAACCCTTGCCAGCTTCTGATGGAAGATTGTTGTTTGGTTGTTGACTGGCCACAATTTTCCATTGTCTTCTAAATCCTTGCACTACCATACAGGGCGCCCTGACCTCCAACAGGCTCAGTTAGGTTTACTACCGGTTGTGCCCTGGGGGATACCATTACCACCACCATCCACACAGCAGGTCTCCTCATCACATACACAGAAGTGGTGTGTGTTATTTGAGTATTGTATGTTACACCACAAACGAGGGCACCAGCAGAATATTTGGACAGGGCGCTAACCAACCCAATATTAGGCCAGTGGAGACCTGTTGCAACCTCAGCATGTCAGGACCTGATCCTCCGCAGTTAGTGATGACAGACTCACCAGCTGACTGTACTATACATCCTGATTTCCAGTAAGCGACTCATAGAAGGAAGTTTGTGAAATCCATAGGTCTTTCTACTCTCGGTCATTCCACCTGCATACTAGAACATGGATGTGTGGTGGACGAGACAAATATTTAATCTACTGAACCTACAGAATATGACCTGATCTCATCAAAGCATGGACTATAGTAATCCAAATACTAGATAATCTGTCACGAGACAGAATGTGAATTAGGGCAAAGTATAAAACTATTAACTATAAACATTTAACACCACTAGTGAGAAGTGCCAAACCTCACCCCATCCCGCTCTGGTGCAGTCTATGAGAGCAAGCTCTGAAGAACTCTATGACTTGTCCTCAAGGTAGATGGAGCCAGGACAGTCTGCCAAGAGAGACATTGGACTGCCATCACTTAGGCCCCTATGTCTCGTACAGTGGACCTTCCCCTGGGGCCTCCATCAGGTTCATTTTCAAGGTCAGCTTTATATGATTTAATAGCTGCTGCTCCAATGATTCTGGAACATGTCCCTGCCTGACGTTACAGATAGGAAATAGCACATCAGGCACCAAAACTATGGTGGAGGATAGAGAAAGAGATCCAACTGTGCTGGAATCAGTGGAGCAGCAACTATCAACATATGCTAAGAACTGGAAGTGGTGGGGGTGGTGAAAGGTCCTTTTTAAAGGGAGTCTGTCACCAGAACCAGCACATCACCCCAGCCCAGCAGATAGATAGGTTAGTGTCACCAGAACCAGCATATCACTCCAGTCCTGCAGATAGATAGGTTAGTGTCACCAGAACCCAGAATATCACCCCAGCCCTGCAGATAGATAGGTTACTGTCACCAGAACCAGCATATCACCCCAGCCCTGCAGATAGATAGGTTAGTGTCACCAGAACCAGCATATCACTCCAGTCCTGCAGATAGATAGGTTAGTGTCACCAGATCCAGCATATCACCCCAGCCCTGCAGATAGATAGGTTAGTGTAACCAGAACCAGTATATCACCCCAGCCCTGCAGATAGATAGGTTAGTGTCACCAGAACCAGCATATTACCCAGCCCTGCAGATACATAGGTTAGTGTCACCAGAACCAGCATATCACCCCGGCCCTGCAGATAGATAGGTTAGTGTCACCAGAACCAGCATATCACCCCAGCCCTGCAGATAGATAGGCTAGTGTCACCAGAACCAGCATATCACCCCAGCCCTGCAGATAGATAGGTTACTGTCACCAGAACCAGCATATCACCCAGCCCTGCAGATAGATAGGTTATGGTCACCAGAACCAACATATCACCCCAGCCCTGCAGATAGATAGGTTAGTGTCACCAGAACCAGTATATCACCCCAGCCCTGCAGATAGATAGGTTACTGTCACCAGAACCAGTATATCACCCCAGCCCTGCAGATAGATAGGTTAGTGTCACCAGAACCAGTATATCACCCCAGCCCTGCAGATAGATAGGTTACTGTCACCAGAAACAGTATATCACCCCAGCCCTGCAGATAGATAGGTTAGTGTCACCAGAACCAACATATCACCCCAGCCCTGCAGATAGATAGGTTAGTGTCACCAGAACCAGTATATCACCCCAGCCCTGCAGATAGATAGGTTACTGTCACCAGAAACAGTATATCACCCCAGCCCTGCAGATAGATAGGTTAGTGTCACCAGAACCAGCATATTACCCAGCCCTGCAGATACATAGGTTAGTGTCACCAGAACCAGCATATCACTCCAGCCCTGCAGATAGATAGGTTACTGTCACCAGACACCAGCATATTACCCAGCCCTGCAGATACATAGGTTAGTGTCACCAGAACCAGCATATCACCCCGGCCCTGCAGATAGATAGGTTAGTGTCACCAGAACCAGCATATCAACCCGGCCCTGCAGATAGATAGGTTAGTGTCCCCTCACTACACTAAGGCTGGTTAAACCTCTTTGATGTGCTTTCTGGTTCCCTTAAATGGCTGGATGTCTATGCAACCTAAATGCATTCCCCCTGCCCTCTGGTGTACTGGAGTGAGAAGATTTATGATATACAACCTTGCACTGTCAGAAAGGAGAAAATTAACAATTTATTCATCAAAATATCAGTTGGTCAGCAGCTTATAGTCAGGGAGGGATTCTGTGGGGGAGATTGTAGCACAAAAGGGGACATGATTATTATTTGGGGGTCACTGACGGGAGATGGGGATGATGGGAAGCTTGTGTGTACAGACATGTTGTGAACAATTCCTGCTTGCCTGGGCCCAGATAAAGGAGGAAAGGGGAATGTAAAAGCTGCTAAAACGTATGGATGGAACCCGGGTTTTATGGATCTTTGAGCAATAGTGAAGCCTCATTTGGGTGAGAGACGTGTCTGACAATAAAGCTGCGCTCACTTACACGGAGCCTATGTACAGCATATTGTCTCATTACATTCTATGGGATGACAAATATGTTGTGTGTTAATTATAGACCTAGTAAATGGCGGTCGGGGAGTTGCGGCCTAGTTAGTTAAACACTTCTGTGTTGGGGAATCACCTATAGGAATAGATGTTTATTAATCTGATGCCAGCAGCCATTATTACAGGATCCCTCCGTCATTACCTCTGCTCGGGGGACACCTTATGTTCCCGCCTCAGTCATTGTACCGACTGCCGTAATTTGTTCGCTCTGTGACCCCTCTGTCCAGACGTAGCAGGTGCTCCTGTAATCAACACTTCCTTCAGATCATGTACGGCAGATGGCGAATCCTATACATTCTCCTTCTCATTAGCACTCGCCGCCTTTATATCATATGAAGACAAAGAGACCCGGGGGCTATGCTCATATTCACACTATAAGCTACGTAATTGTGATAGATCAGCAAGTCTGTGTTTCCGCTGAGTTATTTTTTCACATGGACATACTAGGAGGTTATGGTCACATCGGGAGGAGAAAAGACAAAAATATTCAAGTTTCCCTGGAATTTAATAGAATTTGCAATCTCTAAAGTAACGTGTAATCCTTTAGTCCATCAGATTTGTGTTGATTTTGATTGTTCCAATTATCATCCAAAAGCCATAACTTTATTTCCCATGGGGCTTATTTTTTGCTGGATAATGTTCTGGAAAGTTGCATGTTCCCTTGGCATTGCAGTGGTTTTGACCACTGCCAATTTCGCAGCTGCTAACCGGCAGTGGGTACGCCATATGTGTCCCCTGCGTAAAGTGGTTGTCCAGACAGACAGAGAAATGCGTTGCCAAGTTGCGTTACCAATGCACTCATACTATATCCATATTACTATATTCTAACTAATAGGACCCATGCACAATACAGCAGACTGTACACTCTCACATCTTGTTGGATGGAGGACATGTCAACTTGACTGCTCAGTATGCAGTTTGTCATCACACCAATGTCAAATACGACAGGACAATATGCCTCGACAATCCAGCCTGTATAGGTGCCAGGGAACATATATGCTTTGTTGCCAGCTTTGTGAGAGTCAACAGCTCGGAGCAGAACGTCACACAGTTGCGTTTACAGTCTTGGAGTTGGCGTACAATCCAGCTCCTATGTACCTTACCACCTCAGCAGCTGTCTATATACCCGGCCACATCCATCACAATCTTCGCAGCTTCCTGGAAACTTGTCGCAATGGTGTTGAGGTTGTGTAAACACAGCTGCTCATTCAAGGAAGACTCGCCATATATCTGTGAAAGGGAAAATCCAGGGATTAAAGTGATGAAAATCTGAGTAGCTGCAACGCTGAACAAGATGGTGTGTGTGCTACGTGTCAGATTATGGGTGGCGAGAAGAATTTACTGTAATTTCCAGGGGCAATATCCAAAACCAAGTCCACATCCTTCTTATTTGAATAGAGAATCAATGTAGTATTAAACGGTTTATTATTATTATTATTGTTTATTTATAAAGCACCATTAATTCCATGCTGCTTTACATTTGGGGGTTACATACAATACACAGAATATACAGGTAGATATAATACTAACAGTGATCGGCAGGCACAGTGGGGTAGAGGGCCCTGCCCGCGAGGGCTTACAATCTATGGGGGAAGGGGGTAGAGATAGAAGGAGAGGGGGAGACTGTACAGATGGCGGTGTGGTGATAGTGTTATTGGAGGTTGTAGGCCTTCCTGAATAGGTGAGTCTTCAGGGCCTTCTTGAAGCCTGTGATTGTGGGGGTCAGTCTTATGTGTCGTGGTAAGGAGTTCCAGAGTATGGGGGATGCACGGGAGAAATCTTGGAGACGGTTGTGTGAGGAGCGGATGAGAGCAGAGCAGAGTAGGAGGTCATTGGAGGATCTGAGGTTACGTGTGGGCAGGTAGCGGGATATTAGTTCAGAGATATATGGAGGGGACAGGGTGTGGATGGCTTTGTATGTTAGCTTGAACTCAATTCGCTGGGCTATGGGTAACCAGTGGAGGGACTGGCAGAGGGGAGCGGACGATGAAGATCAGGGGGTGAGGTGAATTAAGCGAGTAGCACAGTTTAAGGTGAACTGGAGGGGGGCGAGGGTGTTAGCTGGAAGTCCATGGAGAAGGGTGTTGCAGTAGTCTAGGTGGGAGATTATGAGGGCCTGGATGAGTGTCTTAGTCGTTTCAGGGGTGAGGAAGGAGCGGATTTGGTGGATGTTCTTGAGTTGGAGGCGGCAGGAACTGTTGAGGATTTGAACGTGTGACTTGAAGAATAGGTCGGGGTCCAGTGTTACCCCAAGGAATCAGGCCTATGGGACAGGGATAAGTGTGGTTCCGTTGACATTGACAGATGGGTCAGGTGGAGGGGCCATACGGGGTGGAGCAAAGGTGAACTCAGTTTTCTCCATATTCAGTTTGAGAAAGTGGGAGGAGAGGAAGGAGGTTACATCCATTAAACAATCTGGACCTCTGGCCAACAGGGAGGTAATGTCTGGTCCAGAGATGTATATTTGGGTGTCATCAGCATAGCAATGGTACTGGAAACCATGAGATTCTATGAGTTGGCTCATGCCAAGGGTGTAGATGGAGAACAAGAGGGGTCCTAAGACGGAGCCTTGGGGGACACCTAGAGAGAGGGTGTGGTGAGGAGGTGGTGTTAGGGCCGGAGTAATGACTTCAGTGAGTTTGGGGACGAGATGTGACTGGATCGGGTCAAGCGCACAGGAGGTGAGGTGGGATTTAAAGATTAGGGAGGAGAGTTTTTCGTCAGTGATGATGGAGAAATAGGTCAGGGACAAGGTGCAGTAAGTAGTTGGGTAGAGTAGTTGTCGGGGGAGTAGGGTGAGACTGTCTCTGATGGTGTCGATTTTAGTTTTGAAGTAAGAGGCAAAGTCGTCAGCTGACATAAGTGATGTCAGGGGGGGGAGCAGGAGGACCGAGGAGGGAGTTGAAGGTGGTGAATAGCTGTTTGGGATTGCGAGAGAGTGCAGATATGAGTGTGGTGAAGCAGACCTGCTTTGCGGAGGCGAGTGCGTTCTTCTATGTGAGAACTGCCTCTTTGTAACTGAGGGAGTCCTCCTGGGAGTGGCTTTTCTTCCAGAGGCGTTCTGCAACCCACACGGCACGTCTAAGTTTTTTTTGTCAGGTCAGTGTGCCAGGGTTGCCTATTGGACCTTGGACAAGTTGCGCTCTTGGTTTTCTTCTTTTGCCTACAACATGTTAGTGAGTCGGCTCTGTGTGTGTGGCCCCCCTCCCCCCTTTGATGGGGAAGGACGGAGTCAAAGAAGCCATGTGCTCATTGAACCCTCATGCTCTTATGGATTATGAGGAATATGATGTAACTCCGATCTGACCATGGACTGATGGACTGTTTTACCGGTATGGAATAAAAACTCTCTCTATTGCTATATGTTATGTGGTGGAGCTGTATGTCCCACTACCATGGACACTATTGGACTGTAATCTCTTGCCTTATGGACACCTTGCGCTGGCTGTGGAAGTGCCATGTGCCAAAGGACTGTTCTGTGATGGGGGAGTCAAACTCCCAACAATCTGTGGACTACTTATGGACTCTAAATGGACTGTGCCCTGGGTTTCGTGAGTGGAATCCCAGAGACCCAATCGGGTATTATATTTCTGTTTCTAATCTTTTATTCTTTCTATCTTACTGTACTATAACATACCTTTCTGTAACCGTATAAGCCTGTATCCGTTAGCATATATCCCCACGTATGTTGGTTGTCTAGTATCGACCCTCTTGGGTTAATAAATATAAAAACTTTAGAAAGCTCGTCTGAAATGGAACTATCAACTCCTTGGATTTCACAAGAATCTGATGTCATAGTAGGTGAGAATCAGACAACTTAGAGGAGCCCAGGGCGACTACAGGAACTGCATACATTTGCCAAGATAATCTTCCTGTGATTGGATTCGAACCCATGGTCTAGGGCCAATAATGGGGACACTAGAGGCTGTGCTAGCGGCAAACACTCTCTAACAATGGGGCAGTTACACTATGCAAAGAATATGACCCTTATAGGATGATACCACGACCACCAGGAACAACATAGGTGACTATAATAATACGTTTTATTCACTATTATCACCAGGTATCAATGGGGAATAGTTCATAGCTCGAAAACGAAATTTGACAACTGGAACCAGTAGAACAACTGCTAGTAGTGACCAAAAGTGGTGGCCTGAGGCTCAGATGTGATAGATATGAGGTTGTTCAAAATTTCCACAAATGCGTTGCAAAAAGTGAACAGAGCAAAAAATCGGTTTATCACTTTCTTGACTGAGGTATTGACATTGTCCTGACCTGTAAGTGGGTCGGTCTACGTAAATCACTCCAGCTAAAAAAAACGGAGAAGGTGAAAGAAAAACTAAGACTGACTAAGACCAACTCTCCTTCCCCTCACTAGACTCATTTAAGTCAAGGGGCGAACCTTCACCTTTCTCAAGCTCCATCGGTTTTGTTTACTTAAGACACAAAAATACATCAGACAGAGCCTTCGGTCAGATGTATATGTATGACTTGATTTTCATGGAAGGCTTAGTTCTTAGGTATGAAGATCAATAACCAGATTCCTTCTAGTCCATGTGGTCTTGTCTTGATGGTAAATGTCAGAGTCTTCTAGTGTAACGCCTTGAACCTTCCATGAACAACTCGTTCTTTCCTTCTGAGACTCTGTTGCCCTGTATGATCATAGGGGAAGCCGAGCTGATGGCACTTTCTGCTTGTTAATGGTTAACCTGATATTTTAGGACTAATCGTACTTCAATCACCCGAAATAATCAACGGAGCATAAATGAGATCAAACAAGCAATTGCAATGCAATTAGTTCCAGCAGAGCCGGAGTGTGCAGGTTACCAGGGACTAATCCTTTGTGGGAAGTAACTTTCCTGGTGTCCAGGTGTGCACTTAATAACAATATAAGCTCATGGCAAGGGCCCGGGGATGAATTAATGAGGCCGAGCAGACGGCATAGGGAACTTTTTCTCCTTTGAGCTGCTTTATTATTGCAGATTGTACAGGTTCTCAAAACAATAGCGAAAGTAGGTCTAAGAGCCTGCAGGGTGGGAGATATTACCTTCACTTTTTTCTTTCAGGTTTTGTTCTTGTAACATTCCATATAAATGATAAAAATCAGTCTGAATGGTGACTTTGAAGAAGCAACTTGGTAAAGCCGGTTAAATCTTAAAGTTTCGGACCCTGACAGTCCCCTTGTACTGATCTAACACTACCACTCTCAATTTAACCCTTGTTACTACAAGGTTAGTTGTTTCACCGACCAACCAACCAACCCACTACCCAGCAGCTACTATGTGGGAGTTTTGAGGTCTCATAGAATAAAGGGGTCCTAATATGGAGTCTTTTGCTTCACATTAGTACAAATCTATTTTGTTGGTGTTCTGTTCCCCGCTCCACGGACGCACTAAATATATGGTATGTAACTACAGCCACCATGAGCCAAACTCTACCCGACTACTACTCCCATCCTCTCTACATTCCTCCACCAGAATGCTGAATGTATGCAGTAGGGTAAAAGATTGACAAACATAACTTCTGTTGCCCAAATTATTTGCTCATATGGGGCCCAGATTTATGAAGGTGCCTTGCATGCACGTGGTTGTACGGAATCATAATATGACATCCACAGACATCTAGGCCCCTGCTGTACCTCTAGTCTGTTCCCTCGGGGCTCTTTGCCTGGTGCTAGTTGTTCTATTCCATGCTCTAATATTTGACCTTGTCCCTCACTTTGTTCCTTGATATTGCCTCTTGTCTGGCTACTTGCCTTGTTTCCTGGTGCTAGTTGTTCTACTCCTGGCTGTGATCTTTGACTCCCAATTGACCTTGTCCCTAACTTTGTTCCTTGATATTGCCTCTGGTTTGATCCCTTGACTTGTTTAGCTGGTACTAGTTGTTCTACTCCTGGCTGTGATCTTTGACTCTCAATTGACCTAGTCCTTGTTCCTTGATGATGCCTCTGGTCTGGCCCCTTGGATTATTTGCCTGGCACTAGTTGTTCCCCTCCTTGGTTCCATTCCTGCCCGTTTTCCTGCTGACAACCCTTGTCTTTGTTCCTGATTATGCTACTACTGCATTAGTGCTACTGCAGACAATATATGAATATTCTGGGCCTTCACGCTTTGGCCTGTACATAGGCACATTGCTCAGGCGGTCATGGGTTAGGTGTCACCATCTCTCCATATAACATTCCTCGTAAGAGCTTTTGATTCCCCCACAGATGACTATCACGGGACTTTTTGTTTCCTTCATTGGTTACCTGTGAATTTATTATTTGCAAATCACTTGCGGTAGAGAATGATGGCCGGGTATGACAGCTGTCACCGGGGAATCAGTGATGTCATTACCGCCGCGGCGCAGGTTTTTTAACTGCACAGACTATATTAAAGTCTCTCTCTTGGGGCTTGTTTGATGCTAAAATACATCATATGATTGATAGGTGGGTGTCATCCTGCGCCTGTCATGTAGTAATGGTCTATCACTCACAATGCTGAGTATTTCTGTACAAACACCTGTCACTATTTAACTTGATTTACACGCCGAAATTACTGACATTAAAGGCAATTTTATTTATTTTGAGATCAGTAAGAGATAAAGTTCTCAGAATTTACTAGACTTTCCTTGCACCTTCTGACACCGGAGCGGCATAGAACATCATTCAGTCTGATGGGACCTAAGAGTCCAGGTAGCGGCAGCAGAGACGTCTTTGCCTGGGATGGTTCGGAAATTACCTAATAGCATTGTCCCAATGTCTTTATAAGTCCAAGCATGGGTGAACACAGACCACAGCACAGTATGGCCACCGCATCTTCCCTGATAGCTCATCATACGATAGAGCATTTACCTAATATTCAATTAAAGGGAATGTGTCACCACAACATGACACAGACATTTGTATGATAAACATATTTTTCAGTGTTTTTTTTCCATGTCATTAATTTAAAAAAAGTACAAAATTCTTAAATTTTCACTCTGACCACTAAGCCTAGTCATAGACTGACACCCACCTGGCTGTAGAGAGATTAATGTGCTTATCAGTCACCACAACTAACAGCATTGATTGCTTGGGAATGGTGGGGTTTAGAGAAAAACAAAATTACACTTGTGCATGAATTAGAGGAAGGGATGGAAGGAGCTGGAGTTGGTGGAGGTGGTGAAAGGTCCTCTTTAAGGCTGGGTTCACATGGGTTTGCTTGGGCTGGATTTTGACGCGGAATCCGCCTAAGAATCCAGTCCAAATAAACGTCTCCCGTTGACTTCAATGGGAACCGTTCAAGCAATCTGCCCTTCCTTGACGCGGATTCCACCGCAGCGTCCGTGGTGCGACACCTCCCTCCCGACTAGGCCCATTCATTTGGGCCTAATCTGAAAGGAATGCCGCAACTAGATGCCGGTAATGGCAGGTAAGTTATTGTCCGGTCTGACATCTATGATATATTCTTCCAGGGTTGGTTGGTCATTGATCCTATCTAACTAGTTTCCTGAATTTTCCTTGTAAAGTTCCTTATAGTTTCCTTGTAATATACGTCACAGCCATGGACGAGGAGGTGCTGGGAGAGATAACACAGACTGGTGGTAATAAGTTAATATTATTTGCACCTAAAGTAGATCATTGATCATTCGTCACCAATTATTCCTCCTTTCTGTGAATTGTTATGGACA
Organism: Leptodactylus fuscus; assembly: GCF_031893055.1. Classification (NCBI taxonomy): domain Eukaryota; kingdom Metazoa; phylum Chordata; class Amphibia; order Anura; family Leptodactylidae; genus Leptodactylus; species Leptodactylus fuscus. Next base: position 78,563,042 of record NC_134272.1, read on the forward strand.
AACAAGTTGTTCCCTATAGAGAGGTGCTGAGAGTCCTGGACACTATTCACACACCAGTGTTTTACGTCATTGATTGTGAACCAAAACCAGGAGCAGAGTCTTTACAGAAGTATCATGGGAAGATTTCTACCTGTTCTGTGGTTTTTAACCCGTTCTGGTGCTTAATGCTACAGAACTCCATTGGGCTGGGTCCATATGGCGCTTTTATACTAAAGAACTGCGTGCAATTTTTGATTTCATGAGTAGTTTATGTTACTTTGTATCTCACCTCCATCATAATGGCCATTACATTGAAAATCTCCAATACTCTGGCTATTAGGATACAGATGAGATACATAGTAATGTGCCAGGCGTCGCTGCATATAACCACATGCAGTTCTTCAGCATAATCTCAGCCTTAGATTTGTTTTGTTTTTGGACGACCTCGATGAACTCCCACCTCTCTCAACACAATTCGCTCGTAAACTCACGCCCCGATCTCGTGACTTGCATTTTATAAACACATAAATGAAAGAGCCGAGTTCATTTTGTGTTCAAAGTTCAACATGTGGTGTTTACCCAGAGCTGTCAGTAGTTATTACATAACCTGCGGAGGATGCGGCGGCCATGCAAACTGTGAAAAAACTCTGCAGTAATAATAAACATGGAGCGCGGCAATGGTGCAAACGCTGCGGAATATAATGGCGCTGTATGAATAAAACAAAGAAATAAATCGCACCGGCCGCCGGTAGATGTCATATGTCACTTATAATAGAATTGACTTTTCGGATAAAAATGGTGTTTGTATATGAAGAGCAGCGCTAGTTATACAACAGGGCTTGTATTTGCTATTTTTCACCAGTTTTCCCACAATGAAAGAGAAGATCCTGATCCGTTATCCCAGATCACAATGAAAGAGAAGATCTCGATCCGTTATCCCAGATCACAATGAAAGAGAAGATCTCGATCCGTTATCCTAGATCACAATGAAAGAGAAGATCTCGATCCGTTATCCTAGATCACAATGAAAGAGAAGATCTCGATCCGTTATCCTAGATCACAATGAAAGAAAGTCCTGATCCGTTATCCCGTACCCCAATGAAAGAAGGTCCTGATCCGTTATCCCAGATCACAATGAAAGAGAAGATCTCGATCCGTTATCCCAGATCACAATGAAAGAAGGTCCTGATCCGTTATCCCGGACTACAATGAAAGAGAAGGTCCTGATCCGTTATCCCAGATCACAATGAAAGAAGGTCCTGATCCGTTATCCCGGACCACAATGAAAGAAGGTCCTGATCCGTTATCCCGGACCACAATGAAAGAAGGTCCTGATCCATTATCCCGGACCACAATGAAAGAGAAGGTCCTGATCCGTTATCTTTCTCTCAATGATTTTTCAGTGATCTGATAATTCATCTTCATCTCTTCCCCATCGAAGAAAGATTTTACTAGTGTATTGTGAGGTTAAGACTGACACATTGACTATAGATTAATAGTACAGGTGGCTAGAAGAAACATAATGATGTTTCAGAGGAAAATGCTTCTTTCTCCTTTTATCAAGCTGTTTTCATCGTTGCACTAGGTTCACACTAACATCATCTAACTGTTTTTCTAGGTCATCAGGGGACCAGAACAATGTATAGGAAGACTGCAAAAAAAAAAAAATCAGTTACACATAGCGTCAATTTGTATACATTAGTCAATGGGTTCCGTTGGGCGTCCGTCATTCTAAAACTGAAATCAACAGAGGAAAACATCTTGAACCCCCCTCCCTCCCAAACCCCTTAGATGCCACAGTTGCTATTCACCACGACACCTAAGGGGTTACATCACCAATGTAGGTGCAGGTGCCCAGCTGAGCAGACCCAGCATTATTCTGCTGCAGCAGAAAGTCTATGTGTCAGTCACTGATGGGTTAATAACTAATTTCTGGAAAATCCCTTTTAGGCTGAGGCCCCACGGTGCGGAAACGCAGCTTTTTTGTTGCAGATTTTTGAGCCAAAGCCAGGAGTGGATTGAGCAGAATGTAGAAATATAAAGAACTTAAAACATAAAATCTGCAATAAAAAAAAGATGTATTTCCGCACCGTGTGTCCTCAACCTAAGGCCAGGTTCACACGATGTATTTTGGCACGTAATGTGGCACGTTGACGCCGTGGGAGGTTTTGCGGGCCGTATACGCTCCCATTGTTTTCAATGGGACCCGGTACCGTATACGCGGGGCTATTTTGCGGCCGCCACAAAATCACAGCGTATACGGCCTGCAAAAACCTCCCGCGGCGTCTACGTGCCAAAATACATCGTGTGAACCCGGCCTAAGATAGGAAATTCTTATATATGCAACTCCAAATATATTGAAAGTTATCTGAGTAGTACATGTATGTTACAGTCCTCCACTTCATAGACAAACCCCTTCCTCTTATGGATCATGTATATACTATATATGGACCCCCTGCACAGATGTGATCACTCAGCCATGACCCCACCAGGGTGATATGTAGAGATACGCAGGCCTTGGCGGTGTCCCCTAGACCTGTCCTTTGCTCACCTGTTTATTTGTCTCTCCGGTTTTTACACTCTTGCTAATGATTAAAGGCCATAAAAATACGTTGACATTTTGAAAACACATTTTTGGACTGAACGTGAGAATCTTTGTAAATACCGTTTAGTATCGCGGCCCCATTATACGAGGTGAGGCTGACATTTCTCTCAATAGACAGAGATTTAAGAAAATACAAGAGAGCGCACGGTGACACGCTACAGGGCTCGGCAGAAGGTGGAGGAACAGGTGACAAGAGCTGGTGAGAATTATTTGTGGCAGCTTCTCGGAGAGGTCATTACTCCGCGCCGCAGAAGGCTGACATACTGTGACGAAATAATTGCTGGGAAGGAATGACCCGAACACTCATTACCAAATCCTTAAGCAACGGCTTGAGATAAAAAGCCACTGCGTGCACCCCGAGGTCACTCTGCTGACCCGTATGATTGTTACTCATGTGACAGATTGAAACGCACGGTGCCAGCGCTCAGCCGTAATAATGTCAGAGCAGGCGGCGTAAACACATTGGCACGTAATTGTGCAATGTAGCAGGGATAAGTTACAGTCTACAAACCGCCACTCGCCATCTAGGTTACCTTTCTTTCAGGAGTTAGTGTGACTTTATATATGGAGAACGGACTGCGCTAAGGCCTCATTCACACAGCAGAGCTTGCATAGCAGTACATGGTTGTAGGCACTTTGTGTTCTGCTGGATAGTGCCCTATGGCACAATATGGCGATATACAGAAATCCTCCATAACCCTGCATGCGATGAAGATTTTAGGTCTTGGTTAGAAACAAGCGAATCAGTTCAGAAAGACACAAATTTTAAAAAGTTTCACCACCCATAAATCACTATTATACTCTGGTGTCTGAATAAGCAAAGGTCCAGGGGAGGTGAGTAACATAAGCACTGATACTCACCTTTCCTGGGCTTCCTTAGGGTCCTCTTCGGTCGTCTTCCAGCCTCCCAGGGGAATCTGAGACCTGTTATTGGGCCTCAGTGGTCACATGATACCTGAACTAAAGTGCCATGATGTTGGTGCACTCATGAGGTTTCAACAGTCTCCCAAGGCCCATGACATCACCTGGGAGGTTAAAAGACAATAGAGGGCCCCAGGGGAGTGCTGGACCCTGCAAAGAAGCCCAGGAGAGGTGTGGGGAGGTGAGTATAGGGTTTATTATATTGCTGCATCCCCCCTGGGCCTGAGGAGACCCCCAGGGTACAATAATAGCACTTCCAATTAAGGCTGGGAAATGGAACCCACCCCCAGGGCAACCCCCACCAGACTTGTCCCAAAAAAGCTTGTATCGCCTATTTCGGGTGGTGTTTGTGAAAACGTTGATTCCGGTTTTCACATAGTTTCCGTAACCCTTCTTCAGGGCAGGACTTGCCTGATTTTGCTGGGATTGCTAGCAAAATTTCAGGGCGCTCCTGGCAACTATAGGACATTTGGCAAATTTACAAATTTTTACTTTTGGTGGGAAGAATAGTGCTGCATACCGAAAAAACCGCAAAACAATGCAAAGTCCATCAGTCTCTGCCAGTATTGGTTGTTGTTTATGATTGAAGCCATGATGCAGATGTGAACAGAGCCTTACAGCACGGCAGAGCCACGTGAGATTATCTGCTCCATCGCTCCCTGGCAGGTGAAGTGGATTTTATCTGTATTTTATTTATTTACCTTTCATAGGTCACTAAAACCGATGTCATCTGCCCTTGGATATAACTTACTGTCCCCTGTTATCAGTCCCTGAAGCTGGGAAGAGACTGACTGTAATGGGATTGCTGCAATAGGGCCGAGAATATCCGCACCTACACAGTCAGTCTCTGAGAACCTGGTGATAATATAGGGAATCTTTATAGGGTTTCCATTGTATTTAGGATTATTTAGGTTTGAACAAGTTTCTCATTCCAAAACAGCGCCACCTGTCCACAGGTTTTGGGTGGTATTGCAGCTCATTCCTATTCATTTAAAGGGGCTCTATCAACAAAAAATTTGCTGTATGAGCCCCACATATGCGTGAATAGCCTTTAAAAAGACTATTCAGGCACCACTAATTTTATTTTAAACCCCAGTCCCATTTTAAAATAAAACTATAAAAACAAATACTTAAATCATACCTGAACGTGCACCATGGGCGGTGATGCACGATCCGACGTCATCTTCTGGCACGCCTATCTCTTCTCCGGTGGCACTGCCATTGAGAAAAATGGCGCCGGAGTGTGCGCAGTAGCTCCGGAGGGAGCGCTACTACGCACACGCTGGATTTCAACTAATCGGATTTGAACCGCTGGAAAAGGATGAAGATGAAGCTGGGGCAAAGCCAGGAGTGGAGGGTGTCGCCGAAAGAAGAGGTAGGCGTGCCAGAAGATGACGTCGGATCGTGCATCACCGCCCAGGGTGCACGTTCAGGTATGATTTACATATTTGTTTTTATAGTTTTATTTTAAAACGGGACGGAGGTTTAAAATAAGATTAGCGGTGCCTGAATAGCCTTTTTAAAGGATATTTACGCATATGTGATATGTGGGGCTCATACAGCAAAATTTTGCTGATAGAGCCCCTTTAATGGACGCCATGGACAGGTGTAGCGCTCACCTAAATTCCTGGTTTCTCTGGAATATCATTACCTCTGTTTTGGCCCTTTTTACAAATAACTCATTTGAGCCACTCCAACTTGACTCTCTTAGTGACCAGCAATAAGAACAAAACTTGGATAGAACACATTAAAAAATTATGCTACAATATGAAAATCCTCGGTGTATTGGCCACCTGTCTTTTGCGATTTGTCCAACCTTGCTCAAATCTGGACCGCAAGATCCTTGTTCCCCCTTTCCAGCTTATGACCCTTGTGCCGATTCCCCATCTTGTCCATTAGAGAGGGCGAATCCAATATAGTCTTCGCCCATGAGTAAAAAAAAGGTCTATGGTGATGAGCTCCCCCTAGTGGTGGCAGTGAGCACTTAGGATGTTACGCAGAAGGCATAGACTCACTTCATTGACCATTATGTGATTGTTGTGACCCAGGATTGAGGAGGTTGTGGGTCGAGGCCCCTTATCTAGTGATCTAGACAACCCTTTTATCTACTGTCTGCAGATGACTTGGCCCTTGCCCACACCGCTCATTACCCATTCCCTACATATTAGTCCAGTATGTGGTTTACAATATATATATATGGCAGTATACAATATACGTATGTGTACAAAACAAACGTGGCAGAAGGGAAAATCACAACATGGTTACCAAATGTTAGTTCCCAAACTATAAGTCCACGGTAAAGGATGGGACCCAAAATTCACAATAAAGATACAGCCAAAGGAAAGATGACTGGAGCACCAGGATATAATCAAAGTACAAACAACTTTATTAGACAACAATGTTAAAAAATAGGGAATCGTGGAGACCGGTTCCTGCTCGGTATCTCTTTCATGCAACATTGCCATCATGGGTAGGTTTACTTTATGGGATTAGTTACCGGCCATGTTCTGATCCGTATATGTCTGCAGCAGATATACATTTCTATGGAAGTATTTTGGCGTTTGGCTGCATTTACATAGCACATGTATGTGGCCTGGTTTCCCTTACTTACTTTACACACACCGACTGACACCATTAGATTTTACCATCTATACACATTCTGCTGCATTCTGGTCTATAGGCTATATTGGATTCTATTTCAGGATTGAAATGAGGTTTATTGTACTAACAGAAAATGTGCAATATGCATTAAACCAAAATTTGACCGGTGCAAAAGTATGGGCACCTCAACAGAAAAGTGACATTAATATTTAGTAGATCCTCCTTTTGCAGAGATAACAGCCTCTAGTGGCTTCCTGTAGCTTTTAATCAGTTCCTGGATCCTGGATGAAGGTATTTTGGACCATTTCTTTCTACAAAACAATTCAAGTTCAGGTAAGTTAGATGGTCGCCGAACATGGACAGCCCGCTCTCAAATGATCTGAAAACAAAGATTGTTCAACATAGTTGTTCAGGGGAAGGATACAAAACGTTGTCTCAGAGATTTAACCTGTCAGTTTCCACTGTGAGGAACATAGTAAGGAAATGGAAGACCACAGGGACAGTTCTTGTTAAGCCCAGAAGTGGCAGGCCAAGAAAAATATCAGAAAGGCAGAGAAGAAGAATGGTGAGAACAGTCAAGGACAATCCACAGATCACCTCCAAAGAGCTGCAGCATCATCTTGCTGCAGATGGTGTCACTGTGCATCGGTCAACTATACAGCGCACTTTGCACAAATAGAAGCTGTATGGGAGAGTGATGAGAAAGAAGCCGTTTTTGCACGTACGCCACAATTAGAGTTGCCTGAGGTATGAAAAAGCACATTTGGACAAGGCAGCTTCATTTTGGAAACAAAAATTGAGTTGTTTGGTTATAAAAAAAGGCGTTATGCATGGCGTCCAAAAAGAAACAGCATTCCAAGAAAAACACATGCTACCCACTGTAAAATTTGGTGGAGGTTCCATCATGCTTTGGGGCTGTGTGGCCAATGCCGGCACCGGGAATCTTGTTAAAGTTGAGAGTCGCATGGATTCCACTCAGTATCAGCAGATTCTTGAGAATAATGTTCAAGAATCAGTGACGAAGTTGAAGTTACGCCGGGGATGGATATTTCAGCAAGACAATGATCCAAAACACCGCTCCAAATCCTCAGGCATTCATGCAGAGGAACAATTACAATGTTCTGGAATGGCCATCCCAGTCCCCAGACCTGAATATCATTGAACATCTGTGGGATGATTTGAAGCGGGCTGTCCATGCTCGGCGACCATCTAACTTAACTGAACTTGAATTGTTTGTCCAAAATACCTTTATCCAGGAACTGATTAAAAGCTACAGGAAGCGACTAGAGGCTGTTATCTTTGCAAAAGGAGGAACTACTAAATATTAATGTCACTTTTCTGTTGAGGTGCCCATACTTTTGCACCGGTCAAATTTTAGTTTAATGCATATTGCGCATTTTCTGTTAGTACAATAAACCTCATTTCAATCCTGAAATATTACTGTGTCCATCAGTTATTAGATATATCAAACTGAAATGGCTGCTGCAAACACCAAAATATTTAGAACTAAAAATGATTAAGATTAATAGGGGTGCCCAAACTTTTTCATAGGACTGTATAGGATGGTATACAATATATATGACAGTGTACAATACATATGGCGGTATATAATACATATGGCAGTATACAATACATATGACGGTATACAATACATATTGCAATATACAATATATATGGCGTTATACAATATATATGACAGTGTACAATACATATGGCGGTATACAATATATATGACAGTATACATTACATATGGCGGTATAGAGTTCTCTTTGAATAAAGTGTAATTTCTGGAAGAAATAGATCATCTGATACACAATTAACCTGCGGAGAAAACTCAGCATTAAGTGAAGAAAACGAACAATATAATTAATTGTTCCTCGTTTTCTTTTGCGATAAAGCCAAGAAATAAAAGCAAGAAACATAAGGGACCCGAAGTATTGCTGCCGCAACGCGGACCTGGCGTCTCCCCCTGAATCTGAAGAGTTTGCAATTCTAATGAGTATCTGAATCACTTATCAGTATGCAAATGATAAGAACGGGCTGAATGAATTAAAGGCAATTAACAATAGACAATTCCTCTATGATTAATTCGGCGGCTCGGATGGTTTGCGCTGCTAAATCGGATTGGATCAGTAGCATCAATTTTACAAGTTATGTTAATCCAGTGACTGGTGGGTTACACTGAGCGGCAACAGCTGGAGAGATACAGTAACGTCTGAGCAAGGTAGAACGCCATTAACTAGTGATGTACTGGAGCTTACTGTATACACAAGTCATTAACTAGTGATGTACCAGAGCATTCTGTACAGGTAAAGTTGTTAACTTTAAAAGTATAAGAGAAGTATAAGAGGAGTATAAGAGGAAGTATAAGAGGAGTATAAGAGGAGTATAAGAGAAGTATAAGAGAAGTATAAGAGGAGTATAAGAGAAGTATAAGAGAAGTATAAGAGGAGTATAAGAGGAGTATAAGAGGAGTATAAGAGAAGTATAAGAGGAGTATAAGAGAAGTATAAGAGGAGTATAAGAGAAGTATAAGAGGAGTATAAGAGGAGTATAAGAGGAAGTATAAGAGGAGTATAAGAGAAGTATAAGAGAAGTATAAGAGAAGTATAAGAGGAGTATAAGAGAAGTATAAGAGAAGTATAAGAGAAGTATAAGAGGAGTATAAGAGAAGTATAAGAGGAGTATAAGAAGAGCACAAGAGGAGTATAAGAGAAGTATAAGAGAAGTATAAGAGGAAGTATAAGAGGAGTATAAGAGGAGTATAAATGGAGCATAAGAAGAGCACAAGAGGAGTATAAGAGAAGTATAAGAGGAGTATAAGAGGAGTATAAGAAGAGCACAAGAGGAGCATAATACATGTATAAGAGGAGTATAAGTGGAGCATAAGAGGAGCACAAGAGGAGTATAATAGATGTGTAAGAGGAGTATAAGAGGGGTATAAATGGAGCATAAGAGGAGTATAAGAAGAGCACAGGAGGAGTATAAGAGGAGTAGAAGAGGAGCAGAAGTAGAGCACAAGAGGAGTATAAGGAGTATAAGAAGAGCACAAGAGGAGTACAAGAAGTATAAGGACTATAATAGATGTATAAGAGGAGTATAAGTGGAGCATAAGAGGAGTATAAGAGGGGTATAAGAAGAGCACAAGAGGAGTATAAGAGGGGTATGAGGAGTATGAGAGGAGTATAAGCGGAGTGTTTCCTTTATATTTCCCATTCCATTTGAAGTCACCATGACATATATATATATATATATATATATATATATATATATATATATATATAAAACTTATGTATTATTACATCCCCTTTAAATAGTACACTTTCCACCTTGGCAGGGAGATTCTCAGACCAATAAAGGTCATGGGTCCCGAAAAAGAACAAGATAAAACTTTAGGTGTAATTTGGATCAGTTTGAGGTACTGTTCCTCTTAGAATGGGACAATTGCAAAATATTACCTGGTCAGCTGAAACCTCCTGGTCACATGCCGAGTCTAATAATAAATAAAAATAAATGCAGAGGTCAATGTGGTCAGAGCTGAACCAATGGTGACATTACTGCAGGATCACGCCGTGCCAGACATCTGTCCACATCAGGCACCTACCAAACAGACTGGTCAGAGCTGATGTAAAGGTGATACCATGCCCCCCAACTATGATGCATTGCATTGGGAAGAGACACCTTTTGGGCCCCCTAAGGCTCCTGGGCCCATTTATAACTGCACCCTCTGCACCCCCTTATGTGTACTAAACTGGAAAAGGGGTGAAACCCATTGCTAGTTAATATCCAATTAGTTGACCCCAATGTTGGGTGCAGACACAAGGCTTCCACATATAGTAGTGGGCCACGTGAACTCCCTGAAATTGGGCAGCTTAAGATGTTCAGTATCTGCAGAAGTTCCGCAGTATCTGGAGAATCCTTTAGATAGCTTGGCCCATCACATAACACTTAACCTTTATTTTCTGGAGAGTAATGAGCTGCAACCTGTGGAGCGCCGGCACTTAGATAACGTTACCATCAATGACCATAGTTAAAATGAGACCTCATGAACGTCTGATCCCATTGAGGACCGGATAGAAAAGCGAGCTGACAGCACCATTAAGTCCATTTACTGAAATAAGCAAAAATGAAGAAATTAGCAGAATTTACAAACTTATGTACAGTAAAGTGCGAGCAGATTCTGACCTCATTACGGCTAAGTAGAGTAACTCGCAGCAGTTGGAAGCTATTAGCCTCAAACGCCAGACAGAGATCCCTTTGGTGCTTAAGGGTTTCCATAAATTTTACATTAAAGAGGTATAACCTCACTGCTTACAAGCTGCGCTCTGGGCTCATTTCACCATTTTCTAGGTATCTCTATTATGTTCTGTGAATACCAATTTTTTTTTTTCGCGTAGAGATTCCTTTTTGCACAGCCCCATCTAGTGTGAAAAGCAAAAATTGCACAGCAGGGAGGATAAAATATTGTTGGTGAGTTGCATGGGGTAAGTACTGTATTGTTTAATGATGTATATTTCATTAAATACAGTTTTTGGCAAGTTTTATGGATTTTTTTTTGTACATAGGGCTCACAATGTACATTGTTCCCTATCAGTAGGTCTTTGGAGTATGGGAGGAAATCCACACAAACACCGGGAAAACATACAAAACGCCTTTAAGATGTTGTCCTTGGCAGGATTCGAACCCAGGACTCCAGCACTGCAAGCCAGCAGTGCTAACTACTGAGCCACTGTGTTGCCCCCAGTTTTTGGGATTTTTTTGGATGTTCTTATAAGTTATTGGCTACATAAACCAAACAAAGGTCAAAGTAGGAATTGTAAAAAACTGAAAATGGAATACGTTTGACGCTAGGTTCACACCTGCGTTCGGCACTCCGTTCTGTGGTTTCCGTCTTCTGCATGCAAGAAGACGGAAACGACAGACCGGGTTTGGCCGTGAGCGTTTTATGCTCTCCACCGCGAAACCGATTTTTTTAAATCCGGACACAGAGTACTGCATGTCCGACTCTGTGTCCGGATTAAAAAACCTGGTTTCGTGGTGGAGAGCATAAAACGCTCACCGCCGCTCACGGCCGGACAGCTTTCTCACCCATTCAAATGAATGGGTGAGAGAGACTCCTGCAGGTTTCTGTATTCTGCCTCTATTTTGTGCAGGAAACGGAAACCTGCAGAACGGAGACCGGGCGCAGATGTGAACGAGCCCTGACCCAAAACATTACATGGAAAATTTACGCTCTGTTTTTGACTTTAAAAAGTTACAATTGGTGGTTTGAAACTTTTTGACAGCATTTGACACTTAAATAGACACCAGTGGTGCCCGCTTCGGCAGCGCATATACTAAATAGTCACAAGTTATGTTTTTATGCCTTCCTCCCCATTTTGCTGAGTTCACAAACCAACAACCATGCCAGATTCACTTTTGCAACATAAATGACAAGATGAATATATGCCAGTGAGGAGCTGGTCTTGATGTCCCTTGCTCAGGCGTGGATGTGCGTAATTCATGACGAGGGGCACAACTTGTCACAAATTAGGTGAATCTTCCGTGTGTCTCAACTACAATCTACACCAGCACCTTGCTAGCACAGATTTCTGCCATGGAGATGAGAAAACTTGCTAGAGATGTCATGCCTAAACCTGGCTGTGTCCCTAAAGCCGAGTTCACACGGGAGTTTTTTGGACCGGATTTTGACATGGAGGCCGCCTCAGAATCCGGTCTAAAAAAACGGCTAGCCGCGACTGGATGAGCCGTAATCGCCTCAAAACCCTGACCAAAAAGGAGCCGGAAGAAACGGGTCCCGGAAAAAAGAAGCGAGATGCTCATTCTTCAGGCAGTTTCGCCTTGCGATTTGGCCTGAAGACATTCCCTACTCCCGATGAGGCCCATTCATTGGGCCTAATCCGGAGCGGAGCGCGCGTCTGGATGTTGGTGCAGTGCACCGGCTTTCAGTCGTGGTGACTCGGCTTTTGGAGGCCGCCTCAAGTTCTGCTCAAAAAAACCCTGTGTGAACTTACCCTAACAGAATAAAGCCTTGTTGCCCTGTTTAAGACACAATTGTACATAGAAACTGGAAGAACTAACTCTGATTTTCAGGATGTGTCAGTGATGGCCTATCCTTAGTGATACAGTATTATCTCAAGCCACAGTAAGTGTGCACAGAGAGCACAGACACAAGAAGTTACAAAATTAAAAAAATGTCAACAATTATTTTTTATTATATTTGTGAGTTAATCAAATTGAGGTCTATTCCTTGCTGACTTACAAATAGACAAATCAAAATGTATTTAGTTCACCAACATATTTTGTAGCACTGTACAGACCGACATATGTTTCCATTAGAACGCACTTAAATACAGTTCGCCAATGGGGTGCTAATGCACCCTGAGTCTAAGTTCGGGGAAATCTTCAAGTCATGGCACAAACACCTCATTCTAATGAAGACAATGTCCTCTGCCGAGTTCCAAAACATTTAGGGGAAGCCCAAAGGAAATCCTAAAATTAATAAACGGTTGTTTTTTTGTTTGTTTTTTTACAACTGTTGTTCTTCTTAAAATTTTGAGGGTAAATGACAAGAAAGTAATAAAGGAAATCACGGGATAAACAACAAAGAAAAAAAATAAGACAAGTAAAACATCAAGACAGGGGAAGACAGATATAGGGCAAAGGGGAGAGGGGAATCGGAAAGTCATAGATCCTGAAGTGTGTAGTAGGAAGACCATATGAAGTTAAAGGACACCACTGCATTTTTAAAATTAGCTGCTAAGAATTCCCAATGATGTATGTTCTTGATATGGGAAATAAAGTCAGGGGTAGATGGCGGTGTAACTGATTTCCAGTGCAAGGCAATGAGGGATTTAGCTGCTGTGCAAAGGTAAATAAAGAATTGAGCCGACTCTTTGCCCATCTGCCTCGGCGGTAAATTGAGTGAATGAACAAGAGGATCCAGCGGTACCGGTTGGAGAATCAATAGCCTTGCATCAGGGAGCAGTACCAAAATATGTGATATAGGGAGCCTAGGGACGAATTACATCTCCAGCAAGTGGTGGGGATCACAGGGTTCAGGGAGTGAATGAGGGTAGGATTATGGGATGAATGCAGAAGAATCTTATATCGTTTGAAAAGTCACAAAGGTAGAGGATTTGGATGCCCGAAATCATAAAATTTGCCATTGAGCAGGGGAAATTGTCAGCCCCAGGGTTTTCTCCTATCTCGACATATATCTGTGGACAGGAGGGGACGGACCCTCAGGAGAGGATAGAGGTTTATTGGAAATAAAGCCCTTGGTAGAGGTGTCAGACGTACACAATTTCTAGAAGATCATAGGAATAGAGCCAAAGAGAGAAAACATAAAGGGGGCAATTTGATGAAAATGGAGCACTCAAGAAATGCGTAACTCTGAAGATAGAAGGACCTGAGCGCCAGAGTCAGAGAGTCAGTCATATTGGCCAGTCTAAAGAGGACAGCTCTGAGCCAGGGGCAAACTATGGGAGCCGAGAATCCTTCCAGGAAAAGCAGATTTTATAGGAAAGAGATCATGAATGATCTCTCTGAAGTGAGAGGGAACCAGGCAGAACAAGTAGACCAGATTTCCCTTGTAAAGCATATGGGGCCCAGTATGGGGGTTGGGGATCAGGAAGGGAGTTGGAGATCGGGTCTGCCGGAGAGCATTAGGGTGCATGGGAGCAAGCCACAATTTCTCAATCTCCATCAATTTTGTATACACCTGACTTGTGGCCCAAAAGGGAATGTATCACAGATAGGTGGCCCAATAATAATAGAGGAGATGTGGAACCAACATACCTCTAACCTCATTCCCCGCCAACATAACAGATCTTTGGATCTGATGTTGTTTAGCATTCCAAATAAATTGGAATATGGGCCTCTGTAAGTCTTGAAGACCCAACTGGGATATAGTAGATTCTGGCGTAGGGTCATTATTACGGCTAATATACTGCCCAATAAAGAGACATGCGAGGGGGGCTACTTATCTAGCAATTGCTTGAGTTCCTGGAACAGTTGAGGATTATTCACAGTGTAAAGTATAGCATAGGAGGGGGAAAGTTTAATTCCCAAGTATCTAATAGATTGTTCTTGCCATTGGAAATCAGAATGTTAAGTGAAAGGGCTTCTGCTTTGAAGGACTGACCTGGTAGCCTGGTATCTGACCATAGTCATGGAGGGTTTTCATAAGGTGGGTAGGGAGGTGTGGGGATTAGTGAGGGTAAGCAGAACGACGTCAGCAAGGAGAGAAATTTTAAAGTCCCTGTTCCAAGCCTGAGACCTTCCCTTTTAAGAGCGCCCCACCCCGGGGGTTATAGGGTTTACAGTATATTTGTAGTTGACAGATTTCATTTAAATCCATAACAACTATTTCAAGCTACAAACACCAGATAATAGATTCACAAGAGTATTTAGGTTTCCGTCCTTCAACAGAGACTCTTTCCGTTTAAAAAGTGATTACCCGCGGAAAACCAGCAGAGAGAAGAGTCCTCCTTGCAGAGCTTCACCTCTATGATGATTTTAAGCTGAATGTGCAATGGAGTCTCCTACAGAGACTAAAGCGCAGATGTGAATCCAGCCTTACGTCCTTAAGGAGGACCTTTCACGTCCTCATTGATATGGGATATTATAAAACACTATAAAGCCAACAAGGAGTTGAATTAAATGCACTGTCTGTGACCCAGTGCTGGAGACTCCGGTATCTCCCCACTGCTAGAAGGGCAGCCCTGGAGCTCTGCAAAACATTATTTGTGGATACAAGGCGGCCATTATACTCTATGGGCCTATGGATGGCATAACTTGGTATGGAGGCAAAAGGTAGTCATTATACTACATGGAAACATATGGGGGCATAAGGGGCTATTATACTGAAGAAGAACATAAGGGGGAGCATTATACTGCGAAAGCACATAAAAGGGTCATTATACTGTATGGGGACATAAAGAGACCATAATACTGTATAGGGGCACAAGGGGGACATTATATTATATGGAGAATAAAGGGCTATTATTTTGCATAATATGGGGACCATTATACTGTGTGGGCAGATAAAGAGGCAATGGCCATCATACTGTTTTGGGGAATAAGGGACCATTATATTATATGGGGGCATTATACTGTATGGGGACAAAATAGGCTATTAGGGTGCATTCACACTGAGTAAACGCTAGCTTATTCTGAACGTAAAACACGTTCAGAATAAGCGGCGTCTAAAGCAGCTCCATTCATTTCTATGGGAGCGGGGATACGAGCGCTCCCCATAGAAATGAATGGGCTGCTTCTTTCACACCGTGCAGTCCCATTGAAGTGAATGGGGAGTGCCGGCGTATACGGCAAGCTCTGCTCATGCCGGAGCGTACACGCCGACACTCCCCATTCACTTCAATGGGACTGCACGGAGTGAAAGAAGCAGCCCATTCATTTCTATGGGGAGCGCTCGTATCCCCGCTCCCATGAATGGAGCTGCTTTAGACGCCGCTTATTCTGAACGTGTTTTACGTTCAGAATAAGCTAGCGTTTACTCAGTGTGAATGCACCCTTATTCTGTGAAACATCCATAGTTATGTAATGATTCACAGAGATTGACTGCCGCTGCTATAAGATATAACATCAATATAGTCAACTCAGATGAAGCCCAGGGGCGTAACTACCGCGGAGGCAGCTACTACAGGGCCTGGGACATTAGGGGGCCCGGTGACAGCCGCTACCGCTGCTGTTTTTGCTTTTTTCTTATTCCAGCCGGTAACAGGCCCTATTTACTTACCGATCCTGGCTTGGCCGGGATCGGTAAGTGACACCGCGGGCCCCGCAAATACTATCATTATACTCAGGGATCTTTACAGACCCCAGAGTATAATGATCGGAGTCCCAGAAGACGTAAGAAACATAAAAAACTGTGTTACTTACCTCTCCAGGCTCCGGGCAGGCTTCGGACTAGTTGTCTGACGTGTCTGATGTCACATGAACCCAGCCTGCGTCCCGGGTCCAACGTCATTGAAGAAGGTCGACAGCGGAGGACTGCAGTTTATTCCTCTGGGTCTCCGATTATTATACTCTGGGGTCTGGGGCCATTCTTAGTTACACCACTGATGAAGCCCCTCCTCCAAAATAAAATAGCAATGGTGAATAAGCAAAATGCTAATCCAACTAAATATAAAATATGTGTATGTGTGTGTAAAACATTTATTGATGACACGGATAGATTGATAAAATTCTGTCTGCCTGGCCGGCATTGACCTCATTAGGAGCCGTACACTTTTATATGATGATAGCGCCTCCTAGTGGCAGCTACAGAATCAGGCATTCAGAATTTAAAAAGTTGCAATACCAGGAGCCGCCACTATAAAGTGTATGGCACTGTGCTTGGCAAATACTGCAGACTCTTCACACAACGCATCATTGTGATACTGATGATCTGGAGGACCCAGGCGGAGACTTCACCTTCATTGTAGGACTTGCTACAAAGTATTACAAGGACACCACAGTAAATATTCAAGTTGGCCACTAGATGGCAGCACAACAATAGACATAGTACAGGTTTTATATCTCTATAAAATACCATATAAACCGAATCAAACCTTTGCCCCAAGTAATGCCAGGAAGAATACAAACATGTTGCTCCTTATTCCCCCCAAAAAACTTTATCCTGGACACGATATTCACTAGAACATTTTCCTCTCTTGTACAGCTCTAGTCGGCGACTGCTGTGACATTTCTGGTTTGTATCTGTTTTTTTCACGATGTAGGTTATTTGTCAGTCTAAGCAACTGTTGCTAAGCAATTGTCATAACCACATAAACAGAACGGTCTCGCTGCTTCTTATTTACATGAAAGTAACAAGAGGTAAAGGAAGACGTCTTCACCTCGGGAGGAAACAGCTTGTAGTTGGTTATTGTTGCTGAGGTTATTAAAGGTCATTGGGGCAGAATTTTTAAAAAATATATTTTTGTGTTTACTTGTACAGAAATGGTCATTAGATATGACAGAATGACAGACGTTTTATCAGCCAAGCGGCTGAAGGGTTATAGGAGATGGACGGCCCCATGTATCCTACTAACCCTATCCTACTAATAGAAAGTTTGTGTGTTTGTATGTTTGTTCCTTAATCACGCAAAAATGGCGGGACAGATTTAAATTAAGTTTGGCACATAGATAGATTGTAACCTCGATTAACACATTGGCTACTTTTTATCCCGGGAAATGACATGGTTACATGACTGTTATGAATTTATGTTCATATACTATATTAAGCAGCTCTTGCAGCAGTTTATCTCAGCCAGGTCTGTTATCTCTATGTACAAACACACAGCTAACCCTCAGTGGATCGTGTACATGCATTTGCATATTATCTGATCTGCTCCAGGCAGTGCTAAGGGCCCGTGCACACGAAGTTAACGCGAGCGTATTTTAGCATAATACACATGTATAGAATACATGTCAAAAAATAACACTCCCATTGACTTCAATGACATTTTTACACGTCATTTTTACACAATCATCGACGCCAACAACATGCTCATTATATGGAGTCCTAGCGAGCTGCTGAGGTGCCGGAACAATCAGGCATGGCATGAGGAACAAGTTCAGCAGCAGGACAGTTTAAGAGCTGCCGAAATGCCAGGGCAGACAAACCATCAACGGCAGCAATTTACTAAATACAGGTGGATTATAGAAGCCACCAACACACAGATGAAGTCACGGACAGAGAGACACACACAAACGACATACAAAATACATGAGTGCAAAACTGGGCAATTCTTATAGACAAACAAAAAATAAAATATACCCGTGCGAAGCCGCGTCCTCCTGCTAGTGGATAATAAGGGGGCCCTTTTTGGCTCTAGCAAAGCAGAAGTGCAAGACACAGAGGCAATTCATGAACCTCAAGAGCAACTTAAAAATGTGATCTGTTTATTGGACACATGGCCTGATTGCAGCTCAGTCCCATTCAAGTGAATGGGGTGGGCTGTGATACCAAGCTCAGCTGCTGTATAAATGTAGGGCATTGTGCTTGGTAAATAGCAGATTGGCCAAGTGTCAGACCCCTACCAATGATTTATCCTGAGGATAGGTGATCCATTATTTAGCCTGGATAACCCCTTTATGCTCCTTAGGCTTAAAGTGAACCTCCAATTATAAAATAGCTTTATATAAATGAATATAAGAAACTTTGTAATATATCTTATTAATGAAAAGTGCTTCTTTCTCCAATGATCAGACTGCTTCTCCCTTAACTGTTCACTCCATCTGATATCTTTCATCCTTTGTCCCTATCTAGCAGCTTCACCTCTCCCAACCCTCTCAATAAACATATAGGGTTAAGCAAAACTTGATCTATCTGTGACGCTGATGTGACGAACGATGGAAGTGACTATAGAAAGCAGCCGGATAATGGAGAAAGGAGCATTTTTCAATAATGAGATATGTTACAAAGTTTCTTCTCTTGCGCTATATTATTAATGCAAAATCTATAGCAGAGCTCCCACCTACCAAGTGTCTATTCTAATACTGGAGAAAGAAGCATCAAAACTGCCCGGTGTGAATGAGGTTATCGTCTTCCCTTCTTCTTTTACACAAACAACTAATTTCTGGATAGATCTTATCTATGCCAAGAAGTCTTTGAAATTTCCACCACGAGGTTATGATCTCTCCAAGGTGTGGCGTCCTCTAAACCCGCAGGTAAGAAAGTTTCTATTTTGCACAACATTTCGGTATTTCCTAGCAACAACAAAAAAAGTTTCTGGCGACGGCATAAAAAGGACAGTAAAATCCAGTAATAGATCAGAATCAGAATTCAGTAGAAACTTGGCCAAGTCGTGAGGATGAAGCCGCAGTCTGGGTAATGAGATATCTGTCAGTTGACCATTAACTGCTGTTCAGGATATGACTATTAAGCCTCGGCGTATGTGAGCTTGGCCGGAGAACGCCCTCACCTCGTAAATGTAACAGCCTCATTACAATCAGGGCTGTGTCCCACCTTGATAGTAACCCTTTGGCGGCTCTCTGTACTTTCTATTTTCTGCTGCTACACATTCATATTTCTCTGTAGAATATTCAGGTACAGAGGAGTCATGTCATATTACTATGATCACATAATAAAGCGAAGCTCTGCGCCCCTCTTCTAGTGTATGAGGGCCCAGGGAAGCAATATCCGTGACGCCTGAGGCCACCTGATTGAACCCAACTTGCCATTACCTATAAAAGTCAGGGCTATCACTATGACATAGTCACCAGAACTACTACCAATACCATATAGTACCCCCTCTGCTCTGCACCAGCCCAGGAGGTGAATTAGAGCAATTGGTCAAGTCTCCTGGTTACCTGTGACATTACTACTACAACTCCGTCCAGTGAATTGCTGCACACGGATAAAGCTGCAGGGACAGAGTCCGGTAAGAAGTTGAAGTCAAGTACCCAAGTGAAGGCCACCTGTGCAGGATCTAGCAAGCTAGGAACCTATTTTTCCTAGGTAGCATCCTGTGCCTTAAATAGCCTGCAGGAGATTGGAGTTGGGCTGCGAGCTGGACTACCGGGCTCAGAATTTCTTAGGATAAGTTCACACAGGGTTTTTTGGACTGGAACCTGAGGTGGAGGCCCAAAATACGGGTAGCTGCGACTGGATGCCGATACAGTGCACCAGCATCCAGTCACGCACGCCGTTCCGGATTAGGCCCAAATGTAGGGTACTAGTCGGGAGGAGGGAGTGTCTTCAGGCGGACATCGTGAGGCAAATCCCCCTGAAAGAATGAGCATGTCGCTTCTTTTTCCAGGAGACG
Source organism: Leptodactylus fuscus (assembly GCF_031893055.1). Lineage (NCBI taxonomy): Eukaryota > Metazoa > Chordata > Amphibia > Anura > Leptodactylidae > Leptodactylus > Leptodactylus fuscus. The sequence continues at coordinate 78,582,923 of NC_134272.1, forward strand.
GAACAAATGGCTCCTGGAAAAAAAGAACTGACCGGCTCCCATTGATTTCAACAGGAGCTATCTTTTTGGTCAGGATTTTGAGGCTGTATCCTGACCAAACACTATAGGCAACGGCAGAAACATGGCGGCGGGCACAGTAAGTACCAAGCATAGCCAGGAGGAGCAGCAATAACTGGAGAGTATCAGGCCATGTTCATATGTAAAGAACAATTCATGTGAATCTGGTTTTATAAAACTGGAATTTTCTATTAGCATTTTGTCATTCATTTCTATCTGCCTCTATAGCGCAGATTACATCATTCAGTCCTTTGCTATTCTGCCCATCTGGGCCCTGGCCTCCGTCTCTTGCAGACTTGTGTGCGCTGCGCCTTTAAGACATCCCAGCATTGTAATTAAGTAATCCCTATCTACAACCATCTGAGGCCTCAGCAGACGCTGCGGAGCCGCCACACACTGGATTACAGGGAGAAACCAGACTGCTGGGCCAGAGACATCATTGCAGGAGTCTGGAAACTGATCTGACCCATAATTCACATCAATTTTTAGAGGGAAGGATAAAAAACTATTTACGTCTGGGAGCACAAGTTGGTGCCTTCGGATGTCACAGTATCGGTGTGATTTATGGAGCCTCCAAAAATGGCAAGTTTGTACTGTCTGAAAGGGACTAAGCACTTTGGACAATCCCTTTTTGTAATCAGAGTCCCCTGACTATAAGCTGAGCATGAGTTTCCACTGCAAACATTCAGTTTCCCTGCAGTGCCTCATCAGGTGAAGTGAAGAATTACAGGTTCACTAGAATTAATGGGCTGTCCCTGTAAAAGAAGGGAAATGCTACATCCTCAAAGTGACAGACAATTTTTGCAGGCGCTCTCTGTTCCAGTTTTCTTAAAGGGGTTCTGCCCTTATTTATCCTTAACCCACAAAATAAAAGATAAGAGTCAGATTTCTGGGGTCTGACCAATAGGACCCCCAGCGATCAGGAGAAGGAGGGCCTGAACGTCCCCCTAAATCTATCTTGTAAATAAAGCACCAATGAAAAAATGCCACTCCTCTCTATAGGCTGTTTCTGGTATTGCAGGTCAGTCCCATTCAATAGTCACATGAGTACGGAATATCTCCATGACTCGGGGTACTCCCTATGACATCACAGCATGACATCACAGGAAATCCCAAAATATTTGGTTCTCAGGACAAATAATTCCACCAGTGATCCCATTTTCATCACCTGTGGGTCTGAACAGGCGTCTTAATAAATTCAGATTCCTCCCCTTCACTTCTGCTAATTTGCATGGAATAACTGAATACCGCGCAGTTTTCAGGGTTCTCCGAGAGATCTTCTCATTACGGCAGAGCGGTATTGCCGATCCTCACAATTATACCGCCATTACGCAGAGAAGTTTCCTAATCTGAAGGTTAAAACATATTCTTCTCCATTTATGTTCTTGTTATTTCTTGCTAGGTGTCAGATTCTCCCCTCTCCTTGTCAGTAAGATACAGCGGGGTACGGGGTGTTGTCGGCAGAATTTGGCAGTCTTTGTATCTTAGTGCAGCAAAGCACCCGCAGTATTTTTTACGTAATGGCGTTTTATATGAATGCGCAAAGTGTTAGTTATTCCGCTTCAGCAGGTGCAATGGGCCATATTAACTCCAGGGGCTTTGGCGTCTCTACAGTGGGGGCCAATATGAGCGGTCTTAGGGGGATCATTTCTGCCAAACATCAAGCCTATAGCCACAATGTGAATAGCTGCAAAATTCTTTAACTTTCATAATAACAAAGTTGAAAAGTAATTGTATCTAAAAGAATAAAAATGAAAATAATAATAAAAGTTGATAACGTTTCTATTCATCCTTAATTCTGTCAGTATTTAGGAAAGCTGGGTGATGAAGTTATACTGTCATTACAACTAACACAGGGATCTCACTCAAGTCCTGAAGAGCAAATTTATCGCTGGGTTCACACCAGCGTTCAGGTCTCTCCATCAGATTTCCGTGTCAGACAATGTCCGGCCATGAGCGCCGGTGAGCGTTTTGTGCTCTCCGCAGTGAAACCAGTTTTTTAAACCGGGGACAAAGTCTTGCATGTCCGACTCTGTGTCTGGTTAAAAAAAAAAACGGTTTCGCCGCAGAGAGCATGAAACACTCATCGGCGCTCACGGCCGGACACTTTTCAAACCCATTCATTTGAATGGGTTTGAAACATGACTGCAGAGTACAGAGATAATACACACAGTGATGTCATAGTACAGGGATAATACACACAGTGATGTCACAGTACAGGGATAATACAGACAGTGATGTCACAGTACAGAGATAATACACACAGTGATGTCACAGTACAGGGATAATACAGACAGTGATGTCACAGTACAGAGATAATACACACAGTGATGTCACAGTACAGAGATAATACAGACAGTGATGTCACAGTACAGAGATAATACACACAGTGATGTCACAGTACAGAGATAATACACACAGTGATGTCACAGTACAGGGATAATACACACAGTGATGTCACAGTACAGGGATAATACACACGGTGATGTCACAGTACAGGGATAATACACACAGTGATGTCACAGTACAGAGATAATACACACAGTGATGTCACAGTACAGAGATAATACACACAGTGATGTCACAGTACAGGGATAATACACACAGTGATGTCACAGTACAGGGATAATACACACAGTGATGTCACAGTACAGGGATAATACACACAGTGATGTCACAGTACAGGATAATACACACAGTGATGTCACAGTACAGGATAATACACACAGTGATGTCACAGTACAGGGATAATACACACAGTGATGTCACAGTACAGAGATAATACACACAGTGATGTCACAGTACAGGGATAATACACACAGTGATGTCACAGTACAGGGATAATACACACAGTGATGTCACAGTACAGGGATAATACACACAGTGATGTCACAGTACAGGGATAATACACACAGTGATGTCACAGTACAGGGATAATACACACAGTGATGTCACAGTACAGGGATAATACACACAGTGATGTCACAGTACAGGGATAATACACACAGTGATGTCACAGTACAGGGATAATACACACAGTGATGTCACAGTACAGGATAATACACACAGTGATGTCACAGTACAGGGATAATACACACAGTGATGTCACAGTACAGGGATAATACACACAGTGATGTCACAGTACAGGATAATACACACAGTGATGCCACAGTACAGAGATAATACACACAGTGATGTCACAGTACAGAGATAATACACACAGTGATGTCACAGTACAGGATAATACACGCAGTGATGTCACAGTACAGAGATAATACACGCAGTGATGTCACAGTACAGAATAATACACGCAGTGATGTCACAGTACAGAGATAATACACGCAGTGATGTCACAGTACAGAGATAATACACACAGTGATGTCACAGTACAGAGATAATACACATAGTGATGTCACAGTACAGGGATAATACACACAGTGATGTCACAGTACAGGATAATACACACCGTGATGTCACAGTACAGGGATAATACACACAGTGATGTCACAGTACAGAGATAATACACACAGTGATGTCACAGTACAGAGATAATACACACAGTGATGTCACAGTACAGGATAATACACACAGTGATGTCACAGTACAGGATAATACACACAGTGATGTCACAGTACAGGGATAATACACACAGTGATGTCACAGTACAGAGATAATACACACAGTGATGTCACAGTACAGGGATAATACACACAGTGATGTCACAGTACAGGATAATACACACAGTGATGTCACAGTACAGGATAATACACACAGTGATGTCACAGTACAGGGATAATACACACAGTGATGTCACAGTACAGAGATAATACACACAGTGATGTCACAGTACAGGATAATACACACAGTGATGTCACAGTACAGGATAATACACACAGTGATGTCACAGTACAGAGATAATACACACAGTGATGTCACAGTACAGGGATAATACACACAGTGATGTCACAGTACAGGGATAATACACACAGTGATGTCACAGTACAGGGATAATACACACAGTGATGTCACAGTACAGGGATAATACACACAGTGATGTCACAGTACAGGGATAATACACACAGTGATGTCACAGTACAGGGATAATACACACAGTGATGTCACAGTACAGGGATAATACACACAGTGATGTCACAGTACAGGGATAATACACACAGTGATGTCACAGTACAGGGATAATACACACAGTGATGTCACAGTACAGGGATAATACACACAGTGATGTCACAGTACAGGGATAATACACACAGTGATGTCACAGTACAGGGATAATACACACAGTGATGTCACAGTACAGGATAATACACACAGTGATGTCACAGTACAGGGATAATACACACAGTGATGTCACAGTACAGGGATAATACACACAGTGATGTCACAGTACAGGATAATACACACAGTGATGTCACAGTACAGAGATAATACACACAGTGATGTCACAGTACAGGATAATACACACAGTGATGTCACAGTACAGAGATAATACACGCAGTGATGTCACAGTACAGAATAATACACGCAGTGATGTCACAGTACAGAGATAATACACGCAGTGATGTCACAGTACAGAGATAATACACACAGTGATGTCACAGTACAGAGATAATACACATAGTGATGTCACAGTACAGGGATAATACACACAGTGATGTCACAGTACAGGATAATACACACCGTGATGTCACAGTACAGGGATAATACACACAGTGATGTCACAGTACAGAGATAATACACATAGTGATGTCACAGTACAGGGATAATACACACAGTGATGTCACAGTACAGGATAATACACACAGTGATGTCACAGTACAGGGATAATACACACAGTGATGTCACAGTACAGAGATAATACACACAGTGATGTCACAGTACAGGATAATACACACAGTGATGTCACAGTACAGGATAATACACACAGTGATGTCACAGTACAGAGATAATACACACAGTGATGTCACAGTACAGGGATAATACACACAGTGATGTCACAGTACAGGGATAATACACACAGTGATGTCACAGTACAGGATAATACACACCGTGATGTCACAGTACAGGGATAATACACACAGTGATGTCACAGTACAGAGATAATACACATAGTGATGTCACAGTACAGGGATAATACACACAGTGATGTCACAGTACAGGATAATACACACAGTGATGTCACAGTACAGGGATAATACACACAGTGATGTCACAGTACAGAGATAATACACACAGTGATGTCACAGTACAGGATAATACACACAGTGATGTCACAGTACAGGATAATACACACAGTGATGTCACAGTACAGAGATAATACACACAGTGATGTCACAGTACAGGGATAATACACACAGTGATGTCACAGTACAGGGATAATACACACAGTGATGTCACAGTACAGGGATAATACACACAGTGATGTCACAGTACAGGGATAATACACACAGTGATGTCACAGTACAGGGATAATACACACAGTGATGTCACAGTACAGGGATAATACACACAGTGATGTCACAGAATGGTATAAGTGCAGAAGAAACCTAAAATCCTGGAAGATGATGAGGGGGACATTCAGCCTGTATATGGGTCTGCTGTATAAATGAGCCATAAACCTAAAAGTAATTTTTTCACTTTATAGGAACATTTCACACAAAACCTGTTAGTCCTTACTGGTAAAATGATCTGTGGATATAAGGGATATAATTAGTTGTCCAATCCTCTATAATTGTGGGGTTGGTGGGCTCAGGACAGATATCAGTATAGTGCCAGCTAGTAATACATAGATGAGCCACCAGAGGGCGCACTCTGCTGCCAGTCTCTGAGAATCCTCTGCAGTGTGAGCTGGTTCTTACATTAGACCTATAGACATCACCTATACTGTACATGAGCGGGGCAGTGTAATGTCTTTGCCTGTTCTATGCTGTGCAATTGGAACCTGAAATGTAATAAGTTCTCATTTACACTATACCAGTGATGTCTCTGATACAGAGCAGTACCTATAGATTTATTTACCTGTAATGTCCACACTAATATATACAATATACAAGAAACCCCCCCACAGGACAAATATGAAGCCTCCATATAATATAACATACATAGTGCTGTATGACACATACACTATACTCCACAACAACAGAGAACCTTATATCACACATATAGAACTACTATACCGCACAATAATAGTACGTAACACAAATATACATAGTACTGCTATACCTCAGACATGTACTGCTAAATTACATACACTGCTTACACTAATTACATACATGTATACATACAGTGTTGGCCAAAAGTATTGGCCCCCCTGCAATTCTGTCAGATAATCCTCGTTGTCTCCCAGATAATGATCACAAGCACAAACTCTTTGGTAATATCTTCATTTATTTTGCTTGCAATGAAAAAAACACAAAAGAGAATGAAAAAAAAGTCAAATCATTGATCATTTTACAGAAAACTCCAGAAATGGTCCGGACAGAAGTATTGGCGCCCTCAGCCTAATACTTGGTAGCACAACCTTTAGACACAATAACTGCGCACAACCGCTTCCGGTAACCAGCAATGAGTTTCTTACAAGGCTCTGCTGGAATTTTAGACCCTTCCTCTTTGGCAAACTGCTCGCGGTCCCCCCTGAGATGTGAAGGGGGCCTTCTCCAAACTGCCACCAAGAGATCTCTCCCCTCCCCCACAGGTGTTCTATGGGATTCAGGTCTGGACTCATTGCTGCCACTTTACAAGTCTCCAGGGCTTTCTCTCACCACCATTTTCTAGTGCTGACCTGAAGTGTGTTTTGGGTCATTGTCCTGCTGGAAGACCCCTGACCTCTGAGGGAGACCCAGCTTTCTCACACTGGGCCCTACATTATGCTGCACAATGTGTTGGTCGTCTTCAGACTTCATAATACCATGCACACGGTCAAGCAGTCCAGTGCCAGAGGCAGCAAAGCAACCCCAAAACATCAGGGACCCTCCGCCATGTCTGACTGTAGGGACCGTGTTCTCTTCTTTGAAGGCCTCTTTTTTTTCCTGTAATCTCTATGTTGAGGCCTTTTCCTACTTTTGTCTCCTCTGACCAGAGAACATTCTTCCAAAACGTTTTTGGCTTTCTCAGGTAAGTTTTGGCAAACTCCAGCCTGGCTTATGTCTCTGGGTAAGAAGTGGGGTCTTCCTGGGTCTCCTACCATACAGTCCCTTCTCATTCAGACGCTGACGCTGGATAGTACGGGGTGACACTGTTGTACCCTCGGACTGCAGGGCAGCTGGAACTTGTTTGGATGTTAGTCGAGGTTCTTTATCCACCATCCGCACAATCTTGCGTTGAAATCTCTCGTCAATTTTTCTTTTGCGTCCACATCTAGGGAGGTTAGCCACAGTGCCATGGGCTTTACACTTCTTGATGACACTGCGCACGGTAGACACAGGAACATTCAGGTCTTTGGAGATGGACTTGTAGCCTTGAGATTGCTCATGCTTCCTCACAATTTTGCTTCTCAAGTCCTCAGAAAGTTCTTTGGTCTTCGTTCTTTTCTCCATTTTCAATGTGGTACACACAAGGACACAGGACAGAGGTTGAGTCAACTTTAATCCATTTCAACTGACTGCAAGTGTGATTTAGTTATTGCCACCACCTGTTAGGTGCCTCAGGTAAGTATCAAGTGCTGTTATTTACACAAATTAGAGAAGCATCACATGATTTTTCGAACAATCCCAATACTTTTGTCCACCCCTTTTTTATGTTTGCTGTGGAATTATATCCAATTTGGCTTTTTGACAATTCTTTTTGTGGTTTTCCATTGAATACAAATTAAATGAAGATAATAATACCAAAGAAGTTGTGCTTGCAATCATTTTCTGGAAGAAAATGAGTATTATCTGACACAATTACAGGGGTGCCAATACTTTTGGCCAATACTGTATATACATTACATACAACACATACAGTACAAACACATTACACACATACGTGTAGATTATGCAACCATATGACTCCTATTCATACACATAATCCACATATATAAATACATATTGCATACATATACATTATGCACATACAGTATATTACACATACCTATACATTGCACACACTTATAGATACAACCATTACACATCCCTATCTAAATGCACCTGGCGGAGAGTGCTGCGACCCCCCCCACCAATCTGCCATTGATGATCTATTTGAGGAATAGGGAATCGATCTTATACTCCTCTACAACCCCTTTAGAAGCAGATACTATCATAGGATCTTTTAAAATTAAGTTTTATGTGAGATGTTTAACTAATTTCCAAAAATTTCCTAAAAATCCTGTAGTTATGACTCTGACCACAAAGGCAAATAATGTACTGAGAATTCCTGTTTTATGTAGGAAATTTCTTTGCAGCAGTCACCTCACTTACAGCACACTGATGATAACAGCAATCATGTCTATGTAGATAAGTCCCCATTTTTAGAGGTATACAGATTTTGCACTCCATGGAGATCTCTGGGAGGGTTCAGAATAACCCCCAGACTCTTTTTGTCCGTTCTTTTGAGAATCCAATTTACCTATTTTATTTAAAAAAAAAAGCGAAATTGGAAATTAGTACAAAAATGGCAACAAAAAGAGCTCATCTAAATACCGCCCTTCGCCGACGTGCGATGTACTTGTGCTAAACCATCAATGCCAAAAAGTACAAAAAAACTGTAATGTGTGAACGAGCCCTAAAAGAAGCTGCCAGCGAGGACAAAGCCTGTAAGCTCTTCAGCCGAGCGTCCCTTGAAACTTTTTTAGCGGAGAATATAAAGTTCCCGGACCTTTCTGTATTAGTCAGACTGGAGGGGAGAATAATATAGCAGTGACTAATGTCACTTGTCTGCCATGTCTGAACAAGAGCGGCTTTTATAATGCAGATGAGTCATGTCACAGCGACACTAGAAGTGACACATATGGCTGCGAGGATGTTCATACAAAAGCCGAGTCAGGATTTATAATAACCTGACTAATGCTGTGAAGGATATGAAGAGGGGGCCGGGGGGGGGCGGCCATGTCACTGTAACTTTTAGCAGCGCTCGTTATAGACCCCGACAACCCCGGACCTCATTTCTCATTTCAGATCACAGATCCTTGAAGGTTTTCGCCAATGCATTGTTAACCCTTCCAATTATCTTTTGAGAATCTTTCCAGCCCGGAGGAGTCGCTGTCACCGGGACGGGCCCGGCTATTACATGGAGGGTAGAATCAAAGACAATCTTGAATTATTATTATCACTGAAATCCAAAGTAACATATTTGCATATGATTCTAAAATGATTTGCATGAAAACATAAACTAAGTAATGCAATATAGCACTCACGTAATACTGCCATATAGTGTCCATATAATAGCGCCATATGATGTGCAAATAACATTGCTATAAAGCGGTGCAATAAATAGTGCTGAAAATAAACTCTGCGCCTTTCCTAAATAATACCATAAACAGGCGCCATGATGTTTACTGTCATATAATACTGTCATAGAGTGTCCACATAAGAGAGCCATATAACATGCAAATAAAATTATTATACAGTGGCAATATATATAGTGCTGAGAAGAAACTTTGTGCCTTTCCTACATAATACCATAAACAGACACCATGTTGTATGTATTCACATAATACTGCCATATAGTATCCACATAATAGTGTAATATAATCAGCAAATGGCAAGGAAATACAGTGATGAAATAAATAAATACTAAATAATACCGTAATCAGGCACCAGGACGTATGTGCTCTCATAATACTGCCATATCGTGTCCACGTAATAGGGCCATATAACATGCAAATAATATTGTTATACAGTGGTGCCTTTACTAAATAATACCATAAACAGGCACAATGCTATATGTGCTTACATAATATTGCCATAAGGTGTCAACATAATAGCGCCATATAATGAAGAAATAATAATACTGTATAGCTGTAAACTAAGTAGAACTGAAATATAACACTGTCCCTTCCCAAACCATATCATATATAGGTGCCATGGTGTATGTTCTCACACAATACTGCCATATAGTGTCATCTAATGAGAAAAGGGCAATGCTATACAGTGCCAAAATAAGTAGTGCTGAAAATAAACTCTGCACCTTTCCTACATAATGACATAACCAGGCACCGTGATGTGTGTGCTCAGATAATACTGCCATATAGGGTCCACATAATAGTGCCAAAAACAGATGGCATGATATATGCACTCACATAATACTACCATATAGTGTCATCATCATAATGCCATATAATGCACAAATAACAATGCTATACAGTGGTGAAATAAGTAGTGCTTATTCCTATTCCTATATTCCTAAATAATACCATAAACAGGTGCCATGATGTGTACGCTCACATAATACCGCCATATAGTGTCATGATAATAATGCCACATAATGAGCAAATAATATTGTTATGCAGTGATGAAATAAGTATTGCTGCAAAAAAGCAACGCTACATATTCCCTAAATAATACCGCAAACAGGCACCATGATGTATGTTTATTGACATAGTAATGGAGGTCCAGGGGCAGTTTCTTCTTTTCCCTTGGCTTTTGCAATTGCTGTCGAGCTGAGTTTTGAAAAGTATGGCGGGGCTACGTGTTCAGCCCCTGTCTTGGGCACCAGGACACATTGTACCGTCCCCATCTATAGTTATCTTTCCTAAGAGTAAAGGATTGGGTTTGTTAACATCCAGATTGGACCCTTCTTCCCCCAACCATCTGCTGCCAGGAGCCTCGGGCTCACCCCGGACATATTGGATTATTTGCTTTTTACCTAGTTCAGCATCACATATTGCTCCAGTATTTGCACAAGTTTTACGCCGTTCCATTTGGCTCGCCCTGGCGTTGCGCCAACCTTCGTGCTTTGCTATTTTTCCAAGTTCTTCTTCCACCGGGAACTTTTTAGTGACTCCCAAAGAGTTTAATCCTCTTTTACGAGTGTTTTCTTCCTCTATTAAGTACATAAACATCCAGGCTTGTCGGGGGTATAATAAGTATTATTTCTGCATCATTTGGGTTGTAATAGCTTATAGAAATTACCGTCACTCAGCGATACGCCATATAATGAGTCATTTACACTCCAAATTGTCAGAATGTGTTTTCACCGCTCTGCTATGTGCATTTTGGAGACTCCTTCTTCTTCTCTTCATCCTCAGGAAAGACCAAACAGAGGATTACAAGGTAAATGAAAGATACTTGGGAGGCAGCCAGCATCTTATATACGGGAGGTGGAAGTAGCAGAGAACGTGCACCCACCACCCAGCCCATACTGAAGATGGAGGCAAGTCTATGCAAGCCAGCCACAAATCAAGCCTAATGATATCTGCAGAGGGACAGGTACAATGTCTAATAGATACCCATCTGTCATGAGATCATTCACTGCAAATCTACTATGACTGCAGGTTGGCAGATGGGCTGAGCCGCCGCCTAGAAGTTCTTTGAAGACAGTCAAGGGTGTCTTGAACTCAGCCTCTGTTTGCCGTGAGACCCATGAAGGAGACAAACTTGGCTTCAAACTTTCCATATGCAATGATATCCAGAGAAGCTGGGGGAAGAGGGAAGAGGGAGGGGGGTGTTATTTCAGGGGTCGCCTTGCCTGATGGTCACATTTACTCAGTTTTGTACAAGGGAGACATAAGGGCAGGTTTATTAAAACTGATGTATTGTATGTAAGTCTAAATAAACTGGTGCAGGGAACGATAAGTTTATGTAGAGGCAACTACCTTTTTTACTTTGCATCTATCTAAAACTTTTGCACAGCACTTTGTCTATCTACCATCTATCTCAGCAGGGAGAAAGTAAAGGGCTGCAGCAATTCCAGTCACTAACTCTGACCTATACTTAAGTATGACGTGTGCAGCCTGCAAGTAAATGAAACTCAGGCTGCCTTCACATTTGCGCTGGAGTCTTTGTTGTCTATCTACCATCTAGGTTAAAAATATGCAAATCTGTTCTCCAGGATGTAATTAGGAGAACAGTGCACTTTGTATTCCGCCCTGTAGAGGGCAGCCTCCTTAACATCATGCATGACTCAGTTAATAAGTCTACTATCATGATGCGGATTTAATTGCCAAATTAGTATTTCTATTCCAAAAGGATCAGATTCCCAGCTATGGACAGCACTGTTTCGGTCTTTTGGACCTCCTCAGCATAGCGCAGGGATATTGATTTGGCAGAGTGAGAGACTATAGATCAGGGTCAGGGGATAATCGTACACATCAGGGAGAGTGTGTGCCCACCTAGGCAGTACGGAGACTTACAACAATCTACTTATCTACCATCTATTAAGTTATCTATCACAGCAGGGAGAAAGTAAAGGGCTGCAACAATTCCAATCGGCTGCTCTAACCTATACTTAAATATGGAGTGTGCAGCGTGCAAGTTAATGAAACGCAGGCTGCCTTCATATTTGTGCCCAAGTCTGTTGGAGACTCTGCCACAATGAAAATCCTTGGAGGAAAAAGTTTTAAAACAATGGACCCCATTACAGTCAATGGGATTTGTTGGGCTTTGTGTGTTCCCCCTATTTTAGCATTTCACCTCTCCTCCAATGGACCAGAACAATGGACAGGCAATGCTAGTGTGAACCTTGTGTAATAAGCAGAATACCCGAAAATGTAATTTACAGTATTGTTAATCTACTTTCCATTCATGGAACACTGATGGATGTTCTTACTCCACCAATTACATTATCCCCCAAAATTTGGGGAACCTGAACTGACTGATTCCTTCCATTACTAGATGGAGGATCATTCCAAAACCCGAAATGCCACAATAATTATCATAACATTTGTGCCCTTTCCATAATCTATGGGGGCCATTGAGCAAAGTTCAGGAGCCTGGTTGGAAATAAAGTTTCTCTGCGTTGCGGTAAATGAGCTGTGATACGAAATGTTCCAAAAAAAGAAGATTGCTGGAAAAGACTCAGGAAATCAAAGCTTTGTCTGAGCCATCTTCATAAAACCTCTGGTCTATTTCTGTATTGGTGAGCAGAGAGCGGTAGCGTCTAGAAATCACTGACGTTGGGATGTCTGCAGTGGATGGAGAGCGCCATCACAGGCACAGCAAGGAGCCTGCCGCTATTTACATCGCCAAACCGCTAAGCACAGATAAAACCCCAGCAGAGAAAGTGGCGAACATTTCACACAGCAACACGGCTGACGTCTGCTCCGAGATTAGAGCAGATTGATCAATTTACTCATTGTGTGCCTCATATAGCAAATGTCACCCTTAAAGGGATCTGTCACCAGCCGCAGTACGTTACACTGAGCACCATTCACATAGCCCAATAAATGCAACATTTTATTTTTAAAAATATGCAAATGAGGCTCAAATCAAGTGCAATGGGGGATCCTCAAGTGCAATCCTATAATTCAGAAAACTGCTCTCTCAATGCAGCCACAGCAGTCCAACGCTTGACATCTAATAGACTGACACCTGCTGGTGGAAAACACAAACTACAAAATGAATTCAAAAGTCAATACAAGTTGATTAAAATGCAGCAGATCCTTATAAATTCCCAATATATATTGCATGAACAGCAACTGAAGGCGCTATAGCGTCCAAATAGTAGGCTACATATAAAGCTACGTAAATAAAAAAAAAAATAACAAGCAGTGGTCAGGCATGCACACTATTCACACAAGGATCTTGGGGGTGCCATTGATCAGAACCCCTAGTGATCATACACCCTGGATACAGAATAAGATTTGCTGTTTGTAGAGTAAACCCTATAAGTTAATTGGTTATTAATATAAATGTATCACTAACATATATAGTATATCCTAGAACATATATACATCATACAAGTATCTTGTTCGGACTGTCAAACTGCAGAGCCTACAGCCTTTCTATTGAATAACAAGCACAGCGCCTCACATTATATAGTGGTTATGCTTGGTATTGCAGTATAATCTTACTCATTTGAATGGGGCTGAGCTGGAGCATTGCAATGTGACCAGTGAACAATATATATTGGGGTCCAGGTGTTAGATCCAGACCCTTCAGGTACTGATGACCTATCCTATGTTAGGTTATCAGTACCCACAACACATAAGGTTTTCAGCAGGATAAGTCTTCAATATCATAGTCCCAGAAAACTTTTTGAGGGCAAAAAATGTTCTAGGATTCAAGGGGTTAAACTATAAATAATGGTTACAGTCAGTGGCGTAACTAGGAATGGTGGGGCCCCGTGGCGAACTTTTGACATGGTCCCCCCCCCACCGACGTCGAAGACCTCGACCGATCCCCTTCTCCGCACTCTATTATGTCCCTTAGTAAGCCCTGCACACAGTATTATGTCCCTTAGTGGCCCCTGTACACAGTATTGTAGCCCATAGTGCAAAAAAAATGCAGCGGTAGCGGCTGTCACCGGGCCCCCTAATGGCCCAGGCCCTGTGGCGGCCGCCTCCGCTGCCTCTACAGTAGTTACGCCCCTGGTTACAGTGTTGGACATAGACTAGGTCTGACTCATAGAGTTTGCCCTGATCTCAACGTCGTCCAGTCCGTCTGGGATGACATAAAGACACAGATGGATTGGACAAGCCTACATCCACTGAAGGTCTGGGCTTAGTTCTCCAAGATGGCGGCAGGGACAACCTCCCTGCCCAGCTCTGCCAAACACAGTCGAGAAGAAGGCAAAGGGCAAAGGTCACCCCAAATATTGATGACATTAACATTTCATAAACAATTAACCCTTCCATTTCTGAAAGCATTCTTCCTTCGCTGCATTTTTTCACCCCTTGCCTAAATTTTTTGCACTGTTGGTCTACGAACAGGACCCCAGGAGAATCTTTACTGATGGGATTACATGGAAATCGATGCATAAAAAAAGCCACAATTTCAAAATCTTAAAAAAAATTGTCAATTTGTAGTAGAAACTGGTAGAACCGGAAAAAAAGGAGTAAAAAAAACAGATTAAGTTTTTGTATAAAAGAGGCTAAACATGAGACATGGATGGAGTAGAGCACAGTGGCCCAGGCGAGGTAAAGTACACCCAATAATGAGGGTGATGACAGGATCCCTTTAAGAGTATACACTTGGTATCGCCTTCAATCCACTATATATACAAAGTATAAAAAGAGATTCTGGAAGTAGACATTGTATCCCTGGGAATAAACGGACGGCGCTCCAGAAATATCGTAGCTGGCTGGAAACGCGTGGTTCTTCTGGCTGTCCTGCCCGTAAATCCCATCTTCAGAGCACAGATGATTGAGCGCATTTCACACACGCCCGAATCTCCCTTTATTTTCTATATATGAATAGAATGCAGAGAGACACAGACGGGACTCTGGCGGGGAGAGTTAGGTGGGGCGAGTTTCCGCTGACAAGATCTTCTACACAAATGGAACGCGAGTGAATCTGTCATTTCGGCTTAGCGATAGCTGAATGATAGATGAAGTCAATGGCCTGGACATCAAAGCCTCCTCCCCATTATAAATACCCCTATTGAGGAATTCTGTCTTATGAAATGCCAGGTGATGGGCTCCGTGTCCAAAGAAAGCATCCCTTTAATTAACTGTGTGTGGGAATCCGGGAGAACGGGCCAAGATCTGTAATGAGGGGAACAAAGGGAACGGCCGGGACCAGCGTGCTGCTCTCCATCATCACAGGGCCGGTCAGACAAGACCATAAACATAGAAGGAACTTGGAAAAAGAACAATCGGCTTCGATTTATCTTCAGATAAAAGTTAAAGCTCCTCTGAGTATAAGTATAATAAGTACGTGGGTGTAGGAACCCCTTAAAGGGATCCTATCATTGGATACCCTTTTTTTCTGAGTAACATGTTGGAATAGCCTTAAGAAAAGCTATTCTCCTCCTACCTTTAGATGTCTGACCACTGTTTGATAGAAATCCAGGTTTTCTTCGGTATGCAAATGAGTTCTCTTGCAGCACTGGGGGCGTCCCCAATGTTGCGAGAGAACTCTCCAGTGACACCCTCCATCTTCTTCTCGAACGGCCTCTACCTGTGTCTTCTTCTGTCCTGGGTTTCAATCTCCTAGGTCTCAGGCCTCAGGCAGAGCCGACTGCGCATGCCCGTAGCCACAAGAAAAATGGACACTTACTCAGTAAGCTGTGTAAGTGGCCACAAGAAAATGGCTGCTTACACAGCTTACTGAGTAAGCGGCCATTTTCTTGTGGCCGCTAGCATACGCAGTCGGCTCTCCCCGAGGCCTAGAAGATTAAAACCCAGGACAGAAGATGACACAGGGAGAGGCCGTTCCAGAAGAAGATAGATGCGTCGCTGGAGAGTTCTCTCGCAGCATTGGGGATGCCCCCAGTGCTGTCTGAGTGCTGGGGACCACCCCAAGTGCTGCAAGAGAACTCATTTGCATACTGACAAAAAGCAGGATTCCTACGAAACGATGGCGCGGAGAAGACAACGAAAGGTAGGAGAAGAATAGCCTTTCTTAACGCTGTTCCGACGTGTTATTCAGTAAAAAATGTGTTGCAATACCAAACACAACCTGCATTCAGGTGGGGCGCTGTTTCAGGTAAGAAAGTAACCATGTTTAACTAGTCTTGTCTGAATATCTTCCAACTCTATGGCATATTATGAGGACATGGTGGGAGGGCCTAAACGTGATATGTCATACTATTATGGAATCACAGTGGTGTTGGCTTTGGAGGTGAGCGGACGCCGTCAGTACAATTGACATATCGTGGCAAAGACTGCAAAATGTGACCACGTAAGGCAAAAATGTGAAATGTCTTGAGGGCTACGGGTTATTTTATTGTATTTTTGCTTCGTTTTCTCACACTTTCAGGTGTCTTGTGCAATCCGACAACCTCTGCTGTGTTTTTTACGAGCTTCTAATGTCTCCAAGTCATCACGTTATAGAACTTTGCTAGGACAGGCAGGAACTTGTTGTCACCAATTTTCCCTTTCAAGTGAAGGCATCCAGTAGTTCCCGACATAAAATCTGATTATTCTGTATAAATGCCAGACACGTTTCCTTAAAGTGTCAGGACGCCCAAAACAGGAACGTCAGACTGGAACATTATCATGTAGAAATGGAGAATAAGAGGTTGTGTTGCGGCGGAGGGTGCAACTTATTTATAATTAGCGCAAAAAATTGTTACTTTGTCCTTCTTTGTACATCAGAACACTAGCATACAGGGCTTAATACATCCGACCCTTGGCTCTAGGCAGAGCATGCATGTGTATAGGGAGCACGTTAGGAATAGCTATATATAACTATATAACTGATGTATGAGGAGAGAGGCATTAGCCATATTGGATTTTAACTTGCCCAATGGCTTTGTTCTTATGGAGATAGGCGGCTGCCAGACTGTCAGTCGAGCATGCATATGCATAGGGAGATCTTTAGGAATAGCTGTCAGGCAAAGGGGTGTTTAGCTGCCATCTAATGTTTATTGGCTCCAATGCCATGCCATCCATATTAACTTCACATAGTCATGGCGGCCATTGAGACACAGCACGGTGACGTTTCATCAAGAAACCTCAGGAGAAAAATGACAGGACCTTACCCCAGACATTCTGAGAGTTGTAGTCTCCCTGCGGCAGATTGTAGTACAGACACTTTCCTCTTCACCCTCCTTACTGCAGTGCGATGTCTTCCTTCTGCTTCCGATAAAATTCTTACCTTGAGTAATATTTTCCATCTTGTCGTAGTTGTGTCTTTCTCTGGGCAGGAGCCTCATGTTGTGGTTGACCCCCGGCCTCACATATCCCCATATTTTCTTGTACATATGTCTGTGTATCTGTAATGTCTCTGCCTGTTCGGGTCACTGCGCCACCCTCTGCTCACAGGCTGTGGTGCAGGAGGAGTGTGCAGTTTGATTACTTGCTTAGAGTTTTTGGTTGCACTGTGTGAACATGGCTCTATTTCTGTAATTGAATTTCCACCGCGCCCATCTCCTGCACCTTGTTTGCCTCCATTCTTGAAGTGGTTAATTCTAGTCTTGCCGTGTGACTGACAGCCTGTCCTCCAATCAAGCCTAGGGCTGGTTTTGGCTTCCTATACAGGCCATCAGCCCACATAGAGGTGCTGGCTATTGACCTTATCCCTGCTAAGCTTCTCTTCTTCTTCTACTATTATACTACTGACTTCCGACCTCTGGCTTCCCCTATTGACTATTCTTTGGATTTAGATTTTGCACTGCATAGCTCGACTGTTGCCAAACCCATGGCTCTCTGACCTCCCTTTGTTGTTGTTTGTCTTGTTTGCATTTTGCTTTTTTCACATATATAGGAAGGGCCCGTTGACCGGTTGCCGCCTATTACATAGGATAGGACCAGGCAAACAATAAGGGACAGTGGGGGGTTTCAGCTTATGGCTAACTGTCTCTTGTGCCCCTTCCCAGGGTTTCCAGCAGCTACTGGGGAATTGCTGTCCTAGCAATTCCATAACAGTATCTTGAATTTTCTGTTGCATAAACCTATATGTAGATCAGTGGCAAAACTAGGAATGGTGGGGCCCCGTGGCGAACTTTTGACATAGGGCCCCCCCCCCCCGACCGATGCCGAAGCCCTCGACCGACCCACTCCTACGCATTCCTGCGCGCTCTATTATGCCCCATGGTGGCCCCTGCACACAGTATTATGTCCCACCGTGGACACCTATAAACAATTATTATACTCTGCCCCAGAGTATAATAATTGGAGACCCAGGGGGAGAAAAACATAAAAAACACTGTTACTCAACTATCTCCCGGCTCTGCTACAGGCCTCCACTGTAGTCCATCTTCAATGACGTCAGACGTCACATGACCTGGGACGCAGGCCAAGGTCATGAGACGTCAGACGACTAGGCCTGAAGCCTGCCCGGATCGTGGAGAGGTAAGTAACAGTGTTTTTTATGTTTCTTACCTCTCCCGGGCCTCCGATCATTATACTCGGGGGTCTGTCACCGGGCCCCTAATATCCCGGGCCTTGTGGCAGCTGCCTCTGCTGCTACGGCGGTAGTTACGTCACTGATGTGGAGGAAGAAAGTAAAGTGAATGTCACAGTTAGCGATACCTTAAAGTGTCAGCGTCGTTTTACCTCTTTTCTTGGCACTGTGTAGGGGTGACCTACTTTATTAACCTATCGTACTTCCTTTTAGTAGAAAAGTTGTACAGATCTCCCTAGCAATGCCCTAAGTAAGTATAAGGGAGAGTCTGTCCCTTATACCCATACAGTATAGCAGCTGCCAATGGAGGGGAGCTTCACTTCAAATGGCTGTACAGTATCTCCAGTTTTATACCACCTAGAAGAGTGGGTCTGGTGCCATATGAAAGCCGAGACACTTAGCTTTCATATGGCACCAAGAGCACAGCTCTAGATACTGCTAGTTAAAAACAGGTTAGAAAAGTGATTTTTACATGTAGCAGCAACCGCTCCCGGAGAATCACAGCTTTCACCTGACCCACTTTTCTAGGTGGTATACAATCGGAGATAAAGGGTTATTAGTAGTATGGACAGCAGGATTCAGCCAACGGGGCGGAGAGTGAAGAGGAAGGGGCAAATGGTTCTGACAGTGAGCAGTGCCAATGACTCTGGGGTCCTGGTTATCACATCCAGTGGATGGCCAGCTTTCTCTGTATAAGCATGTATAGAGACACCTGTCAATCACTGATAAGGCCCGCCCACTGGACTCCTAAGCACACAAAGAACAGGGGATTCAACCATTTACAAGTTATACTGAATTTTCTTCCTACAAACCTATATATCAATCTGCTCAGCTCATCCTGCTCTATAACATAGGAGCAGCAGATCAGACAAAAATAGGATCCCTTTAAAATCAGGCAAATCTAATCCCGTGTTATAGTGTTTTTAAGAATACATATCAATATATTAATATTAAATTACCAATTTTGATGCAAAGTATCCAATCTACATGCGGACACATAGATGTGGCTTGCGTTGCGCTCAGCTTGGATGACAGAACTCCCTGGGTGCCTTTTTCTGTTATTCCTCTGCACTCCAGCCTTGTATATAAAGGATGTTATTTGTTTGTTCTGGCAGCGCTGGGGATTGTTGGCTTGCTTTAACTGACTTCACTCTGTTACTTTAACTTCCTGCCCCTGATTCCCTACAGATACATAAAAAAAAAACAGGACACACAAAAAAAAATGCTGAACGTTAATTAACCCTTCCCTGGCACTAACAATGATTTGTGACCCATAAAGCAAGTAAACATATACGGCATTAAGAGCCAACTCCATTGACTTATTACTCCATAGATCTCCAAAAACTTTAATCCATTAGACGTCATATAAATTCCGCTTTTACTGCGTTACTTCACTTCACGTCTGCCCTGGGACGTGAATCATTGCTTTCTATGCAAATGCAATTTATATATGCGGCTCTGCGTGATGCGGGAAGACAGGATTACCATCTCGTATCTGAGCTAAGACATCCAAACGTGGAGGCTCTCGCTTACAAAGCGCAAGCTGGAAGGCGATGCAAAGACCTATTCTTATAATGTTTGTTGCCGTTCAACAATCTAAGGGTATGTTCACATGGAGGAACTTCATCAGAAAAAAAAAATAATAATCTGCTTCAGGAATTGGAAAAAGATTTTGGAAACTGTTTCCATGTTGCGAAAACGTAGCCTTTTTGTTGCAGATTTTGTTGCAGTTTTTTGAGCCAAAGCCAGGAGTGGATTGAGCAGAAGGGAGAAGTAGAAGAACTTCTTGGATATTTCCCATTTCTTTCGTAGCCATTCTTGGCTTTGGCTCAAAAAAATCGAAACGAAATCTGCAACAAAAAAGCTGCGTTTCTGCAACGTGGGGCCTCAGCCTTAAAGGGGTATTCCCACGTCGCATACTCACCAGTCTTCGCTGCTGTAAATTCTTCTTTCTTCCGGCTTTGTTGCGTCATTGGTAGGCGAGGTTACATATGCAAAGCCAGCGGCGAGAAGTCATCGCTTCTATGCCGCTGGACCTGCGTGTGCGCTCCCGATGTAGCTAGGCATCGGACATACAGCCTTCACAATGCAATACACACCCGGCATCCGCTGTAATCGAGAGGCGGATGCCGGGGAGTGTAGACGCCTGCACAGGTGCCTGCAACATCGCTACGCTCCTGCCCTGCATGAAGCCAGCAGCGGCAGGAGCGATGCTGCTATTCCGCTCCTCCGCCCCCCCCCTCCCCTCCGGAATCTGCTTCCAAATTCCTCCGTGAGGACATACCCTATATCTAAGCATAGGTTTATGTACCATTATGTCAGTCCATTTCTGAAGAATAGAGCAACCCCAGTGGCTACCAACTTCTGCACAGTCAATAAAAGAAATAGGGATTGTGGAAGCGGCTGAGAGTGCGTGTAGCTTTCTGGAACATTCATGAACCTAGTGAGGTCACTTGTGCCCTGATAATAGGTATAGGACCATGATTATGGCAGCTCCAGATACTGAGTTTCTGCTATTCTAAATATTACAACTTTTTTCCTAAATTACCCCTTTAAGTGCTTCCAGCTATCCCTACATGTGCTGCAGCGCCGTACAGAGATTGTACAGTGAGCCCTGTGCACATAACGGACATGGCCATGTGCATGGAGCTTCGGCCAGTGAATAGGTCGAGGCGGGCATGCCCTGGTTCTCCAAATTTACTATAATTCATGCCAGAAAACTGATGTGAGATATATCACAAATGTATGCTGTACACTACATACGCCAACTCCTATCTTGGGTAGATTTGAGTTCAGGTACACAAGGATTATTCTGAGGCTGGAGCTTTTTAGTAATTCCAGTGCATTGGGGCCGGTCGGGGAATGAATTAAGACCAGCGTGACAATCACCAGTTTTACAAAATTTTCACCATAATCTGCCGAAACGATTGCTGCATTAAAGGGATCCTGTTACATGTAAAATACAACCCAAACTGCCGGCAGCATGTTATAGAGCAGGCGGAGCGGAGCAGATTGATATATAGGATTGTGGGTAAAGCCACAGCTTTTCTATTTTTCTGTTCAGTGTATGAGGACTTGTTTTGTGCAGGACACGTTACACCTCCTATTGGCACCATTTCGTAATCCCTGCAATGAACAGGGAGGTGATAGAAAAAAGAAATTCCCCTTAGTTGTGCCAGTTATGAGCATAGTCCTATACACTGGACTGGTAAAGAGCTGCAATACTCATAATGACCACTATATAAAGGAAGGCGCATGAGCACTGCAGATCCCAGCATATGATCCCATAAAAACAGCTGATCAGCAGGGGTCCTGACAGTCAGACCCCCGACTGATCGAATATTGATGACCAAGCCTAATGATAGACCCTCGCTTCTAAACCAGGGGATAAACCCTTTCACATAATGTAGAAAGCAGTGACATGAACTTCCTCTGAGCATATTCACCACATTTCACACATGACTTATTCATGTTGACTTTTTTTGTTGAATAAATAATTCAAAAGCAAAATTTTATTGTCTGTTTGTCACATGAGATTTTACTGACATGTCTGATCCAGGGCAGTCATATGAAGATACAGGACATGCAGAATGCAACGTCTCCAAGCAAATTATGATGGAGCAAAACTGATATAAATCTGGTATCGCCGTATTCCTAACAACCCACGAAACAAAGTTACCACCTCATTTTTAATGCAGAGTGAACGTCAAAAAGTACAAAAATTTTACCATAATTGTATTGTTATCACTTGAACCCCTCAAAAACGTTAAAACATCATCAAAACAGTATATGTACCCCGCAATGGCGCCATCTAAAAGTACAACGCATTACGTCAACAGAAAATGATAAAAGATGCGAACCTTAGAATGCAGAGATGGGAAATATGGAAAAAGTCACCGAGCTTTTAAGGCCAAACCACCCTGCACCCTTAAAGGGTTAAAGGAAGACTAAGCCCCATAAATGGGAGATACTTGTGCCCGCACTGTTTGTAAGGCAGCATGGTGGCTCAGTGGTTAGCACTGCAACCTTGCAGCACTGGAGTCCTAGGTTTGAATCCTGCCAAGGACAACATCTGCAGGGAGTTTGTATGTTCTCCCCATGTTTGTGTGCGTTTCCTCTGGGTACTCCGGTTTCCTCCCACACACCAAAGACCTACTGATAGGGAATGTAGATTGTGAGCCCTATATGGGACCGTGACTGACAATATCTGTAAAGCGCTGCGGAATATGATGGTGCTATATAAGTAAGCATAATAAGGCTGTAAGCTTTTTTTTTTGGCTGATTTCAAAAGCAAAGTCTTGTAGACATGACGCTGAGGACACGGGTTAATCTCCTGCTGATCTATTGCATTTTTGGGATTGGGGGGAGGCTCCTGCTGCAGTCAGTGGTCTTACATAGATAATGAGGAAGGACATGGCTGATCGTCTGGGAAGCAAAAAAATTATTTTTATGTTTGAGTTCTAATTAAATAAAGTTGATTTAGTTGAGGAAGAAGATTAAAGGAGAAAGTGCTGGGATTTACGTCACCGGTCACTTTCTGGTGACCACTATTGGTCTCAGTGGTCACATGAAGATAAGAACTTCTGGCATCGAGACCGAATGGGTACCAAAGATGGACAAGGAAGTGCTGGGGACAGGTAAGTATACTTTATTTTTTTTACTTTACACCTCGAGGGCCACCACAAGGGCTGCTCCAATTTTTGGACAACCCCGATAGATTTTGCAGGAAATGAGATTTAGACTCTTCCCCAAAGCATATGTGACAATGGGCAGGTATCTCTTGACCATGTATGAAAAAATAGGACGAAATGACAGAAGAAACATCTTGTTATTGTCACTGTTCACACTTCTGCCGTCTTGAGCTGTCTGGTAAGTAATGAGGTGAGGGAGTCTCCTGTATAAATAGCTCTGTCTGTGTTAATACTTTATGAGTCTCTCATAGAACTTCTTGTGACTTTGGAACAGGAACCTTAGGTGAGATCCTGTCCGTGTGACGCTCGCGCAGGAGAACGAGCAGCATTCTGATCTACAGATAAAACACAAAGCTTCATTATGCTTTATGAGAAAAGTTCCTTCCTGGCAACCGTCACACAACAGAAATCTAGTCTGGAAGGAGACGAACCGGATTAGAAAAAAACAGGCTGCTTTCTTTCCAAAAACAGCACCACTCCTGTCTGCAGGCTGTATGTGATACTGCAACCCACTTCACTCTGAGATGACCGGGGTACAATCCAATGGGTTTGGCTTGGCACTAATCCTATAGGCCTTGCCAAAGTAGCTCCTATGGTTTCCACCCTTTAACCCTAGTACAGGGATCTGGACTTAGCGGCAGGGAAACCACCAAGTCATCACCTCTTGCAATAATGTCCAGTAGGTGGCACTGAAAGGACAGGCAAGAGGTGAGGTCAGAGTCAGGCACTGGTCTGGACAGGAGCCAAAGGGTCCCAAGTCAGGTATCCAGACAGTGATCAAGACTTGCAGCACAGATTTGGAGTCAAAGATCCAAGCACTGGTCAGGGAAGATGGCAAAGAGTCGAGTATGCAGGTACAGACAGGACATATTATTAATTAAAAATAATGGAGTTACACTTTAAATAGCGTAGGGATTGGTCATGCACCTGGTGGCCCTTTAAGTGCCAGAAAGAACACAAGTGTGCACCATGTGAGGAATGGATGTGGAATAATATGAGAGCCAGGACCGGGTACATCAGAAAGTGTGAGTATTCTGGTGACCCCGACCTAGAGGCCATCAAAGACGGCTGGCCTTACGACGGCAATGGAGCTCCGTTGCAATCCAGAGACACACGTGGCGCTATATCTGGAAGAAAGAACCAACTTTATCCCTGGAACAACCTTTTAATAAACCAATGAGCTGAGCAGTGAATCTTGACATGTTTGTCTTGGTTGCTTTGGGTTATTTATGGGTCTATCAGGGGGATCACCGCTTTCCATATTCAGGCAAATGACTGAAAAATGGCAATTTTCACCAGATATCATTTATAATCTATCAAGAAGACACAGAAGGGTTTGTCTATGATTTATGACATGCAATAGATTATTCTTCACCGGCTATCAAGAGTTGATAGACCTCTTAGAGTTAGATATAACTGGAGTCATTCAGAATCCTTTCATCGTCTTGCAAAGTTCATATTCGATATTGAAATTTATTTTTTAAAATTCACGCTTCAAGCCGTGTCATACCGGGGCTCCTCAGATTCCAGCAGAGGAAATGGTTCTGAGGTCCTGTCCTCCATCCATAGAGATATAGAGATAATGTGCATGATAACATGTAATGGCCATCATTGTACACACTCGACATATCGTATTACCAATATATTGCAATGTGGTTTATTAAAGAAAAATACCGATTTTTTCATTTTTTTTTTCTACTTCTGCCACTGATCAAAACTGTACAATAGAAGTCTATGGAGAGGAAGTGAGGAAGAAGAGGAGAGATCACGATCTACTTTTCTGTCCGCATGTTCCGTGTGGACACCGCGCAGAGAGCACATGGACCCCATTATAATCTATGGGGTCTTTGTGCTTTCACTGCACACCACTTGCCAGTTCAGGGAGGTTCCTCATGCGGACTCCCTGAATGGATTTCCAAACGCAGATGTGAACGAGGGGTAAGACTCCACTCAGATCACTTTTTACATCCATTTAGCAGGTTCCTATAACAAATGTTTGTATTGGTCTTCTCTGAGTACTCCGGTTTCCTCCCATACTCCAAAAACATACTGATGGGGAATGTAGATTGTGAGCCCTACTGGGCACAGCGAGCAATGACAATTGGAAGAATTTACAAAAATAACCATCTGGTGCATCTTTTGTGCACATCCTCTGTTTGCTCCAAAGATGCACCAGATCCCCAATTCTGCACCTTGTTTGCCAGTTTTTGCAATGTGGTCGGAGGAGGGCAGAGAGCGGGATAGGGGGCGTCTCAGCCCAATATATTTATTATGGTTCACAGCAGAAACTGGTGCAAGTTATGGTATATATCGGATATTAACCCCAGCTCCTGACTGCTGTAGATTTCCATTCTGACAAATGGGTGTGCGTCTGATTTATTATGAGGCCAGAGCCAGTCGAGGCCTTTAGTAACGTCAGTCTTAAAGAGGTTCTCTGGTCCTAAATGGAATTTTCGTACTGATGAACTATAACACAGGATAGGTGATCATTATATGATCTGTAGGGGTCCAACATCCGGACCCTACACAGATCAGCAGCTTTAGCAGCTACCTGGCACTGAAAGCAGGTGCAATGTATGGGGAGTGCGTGCAGGGTGATCCAATTCAAGTAGTAGGAGGGTCAATGTAATTTTCCGGGACCCCACAGTGGACAGGGCTCCTATTATGGTCACTGCAGCTTATGTCACCTGGCTGGGCTTTCGGATCCCCACAGATCACATACTGATCTATGAAAACAGGTCCAAAACAAATGAAAAATGTCCATCTTCGTTTTTTCACAGTCGCTACTCTCCACAATGGTGTGAATATAGCCTACATGTTAGGTAGAAGCCCCTCATACATATTATTCACTGTAGCCCTGGATTTTTTAGTTTAATGCACTTTCCCTGTTGTCACCCAGCTTTCTAAGGATCAGAAACAGCCGAACAGAACTCAGAGGTTTGTATTGTAACTGTATTTGGGGGAAGGGCCCTCCATTAGCATAATCCCATTACACCAAGCCAAAACCTAATTAACCCCTATTCTTATTGTAATGAGTGTCCAGAGAGGTGGCAGAACCTGTCCCCATGCTCTGATGTGCCTCCCCCCTGCTCTTACCTGCCCCCTCCAGCCCTCACCTAGCCCTGCCTGCCTCATTCATGGAGCCAATTCCCTTCCCCTCTGCCTGGCCCTCCCCCTGCCTGCCCTCCCCTCTCCTCTGTGGAGGAAATGATGTGTAATGCCTGCTTAATTACAGCTGCAGACACCATTGGAGCAGCAGCCACTTCCTCCCCTCCAGACAGTGTCCCGGGCTCGGGCTCTTTGCACACAACTTTTGCCCGGTCCTTCCCGTTGGATTCCCGGGGTGATTGTTCCTGCGCCCCAGTGAGTGGCGGGGTCGGAGGGGCGGGAGGTCTTCTCCTTGTCCTGGGTGCAGGGGGAGGTGTCCTGCCTGGAAGATGAGGATTGCTGCAGGGGAAAACCTCCTTCCCATCCGCTGCCGCTGCTGTGATTGCTCAGCCCCATCCATGGCCAGTCTATGGGATTGCTAGGAGGACGGAGCCCCCGATCAGCTGTACTCCCGGCATCAACAGACCCCAGGCAACATTGTAACCAGCAGAGGTAAGTCAGGGGTCTGCAGAGGGGACTCTGCAACAATGTACCCAGTGCATGGACACAATAGGAGGGGTTACATGGGGCTGCGAGTCCTGCCCTGCCTGCTGGAAGGATCATCTGCAGAGCTGGGACTGAGGTTCTGCAGCAGCTGAGATGAGTGGACAGGGGTCTTCTTTGCAATGGCTTCCCAAGTGGTGGTGACACATCGAGGGTCTTGCACAATCACTTACTGCATGGCAGACCCTGGTGGCCTCTTGTGACTCACTTGTTTAGGCGGTGGGATCTAGGGTTTGGGTCACAGGTACCTTTTGAAGGTGGTTTTCAGAGCCCCACTACTGTGTACGTATGTAAACAATACTGTATATATGGTGCTGTGATATGTATAGGGGTCTTCTCAAGTCGTGGGGTCTCATTAAGGGTCTTGCATAATCAACCTACTGCATGGCAGACCCTGGTGGCCTCTTGTGACTCCCATCGGTTCGGTGGCTGGATCTAGGGTTTGGTCACAGAAGGTGGTCTTGTCCCTCAGTGTAGTGGTCTCAGATCCCTACTACTTTGTATGTAAACAATACTGTATATTCTATATGGTGCTGTGACATGTGGCTGGGTCTCATGAAGGGTCTTGCACAATCACTTACTGCATGGTGAACCCTGGTGGCCCCTTGTTTAGGGTTTGGGTCACAGTTACCACTGGAGATGTTCTTCAGGTATAAGATCAGTATTACTAGTGAGTATGTACAGATGTAAACAATGCTGGATATATACTATATATAATTGTATAGGTTAGTGAGATGTACAAGAGGCTTTCCAAGTTTTGGGGACACACTCGGGGTACTGCATGGTATACCCCGGAGACCTCTTGGGACTTGCTTGTTTGGATGTTTGGGTCTGGAGTTTAGGTCACAGTTACTATTGTATGCGGTCATTAGGTGTAAGATGTCTGCTACTGTGTGTGTATGTATGTTAACCGTACTGAATATATATAGTGTATATATGATAGCCTGTGCACACTTCTTATGTCTTATTGTATAGATTCCCGGAATAAGCATGGAGGGCTTCTAAAGCGCTGGGGTTTATGTGTGTTGTCTTTAAGGCCTAGAACGTTATTTAGCCTAGCCCCTTGTTGTATACTAGACTACAGTACAGACTTTGTGTACAATAGAGATCCAGACCCTGTGACATCTTCAGTACCCTCAGGTGGCGGTGCCGTGGAGTCTGTGTGGCCTGGGGCAAGAAAGACCTTGCATACAGTCTCTTGCAGTATTGAAGACCTTAAGGTCCTCCTCCTGACATCTTACAAGAGGATGGACCTCCATGTGGGGCCTTGGTCAAAGTTATTTCCTTGTTGTCTCCTGAGATGTGTTTGGGGGTCTTCTCAGGTTGTTGAGGCACATACGTGCTTCCCAAAGTGCTTGGGACAGTCAGACACTGCACATGGTATCTTGCAGCACAGCAAAAGCCCCAGCTAGCTGGAATACTATACAAACATATTGTGGGAAGAGAGCCAGCGTTCCTCCCGGGAATTTCTTCGTCTGCTGCTTGCTATGTTTATCTGTGTGGGTGGATGGAGGTCTATGAACTACTAGGCAAATATATTTCTGTTGCCGTCTTTATATTTAAAGAGCTGGGGAGATGTGATGGAGGGTGGGAATACTGGAGACAAACATCCCTGAAATCTGATGCTTCCCAGACCTCATATATTATAGTCCTGTAATGTCAGTCTGCTCCAGTAATATGGGAATGTGACTCTCATCTTCTCAGGACAGAAGGCCGGGCCCTTCAGACGCTGGGAACTTGCAGGGTCCTGTTTCTGCAATTACAGATTCTAGGACTGGCTGCTGGTAATTGTAGTTCTGCTGCGGCGTGACGTATTCGCTTGGGAACTGTGGGGATCCGTAATATAATGCACTGCTATGGGTCCATACTGTACCTCCAGGCTTTACAAATGGTGGCACGTTCTTGTACACTTCGTATTATGGCGGAATTCTGACATTGCAGAAGGCTCATGAAGACTGGCATCCTGTATGCCAGTCTTAATAAAGTCCAAACAGGGACAGGACTCGACTCCAGCCTCTTCTTAAATCAGGTGCAGTTCTGTGTGCCAGAATGGAGACAAAGAATTTCATTATGTCACATGCTAGAAAACTGACATGAGATAACTGTCAGGCCAATGCGTCCTCATCCCAGCCCTGCCCACATTCACACCATGTTGCTCGAGAGGTCAAGAACATGGGTTGTGGTGCACCAAATGTGCTTGGAACAGACACTGTACGGTCACTGCTGGACAGGCTCCGTATTGGAATGAATTCTGGCCTCTGGAGCCATTGAAGAAAAAATTAAAGGGGTTTTCAAGGACTTGCAAACTGTCCAAAATCTGACACTCAGGACCCCCCACAGATTAGCAGCATTGGATAGTCAGTGATCACTGCTTCTTCTTCACAGACCAGTGATGACATGTTCGTTCGTCATTTGACCTATTCGTAGCTCAGTCCCATTCAAGTGAGCTGCAATATCAAGCACAACCACTGATGTATGGCACTGTGCTTGGTTGGTATTTAGCTAAACAGTCTGCAGAACTCCCAAGACACTTCAGTCTTTTCATGCAGCTGATCTGTAGGGGTCCTGGGTATTGGACCCTCCTCATATTATCGATATGTAAGTAAAGGCTAAGTTTGTTTGTTTTTTTTTCCCTAACAGTATGTTTTTGCATGGATTTCCTCCCATTCAACAAACACTGGGAGAACATACAAGCTCCTTACAGATGTTGTTCCTGGTGGGATTCGAACCCAGGACTCCAAGGCTGCAGTGCTAACCACTGAACCACCGTGTTGCCCCTCTAAGTTCACATCTGGGCATAGTTCTCCCTCGTTCGGGTCCACTAGGCTGAGCTGGACTGTTAACAGATGAGACCCACGAACAGTGACGTACCACATAGACTATAATTGGGTTCGCTGGGTGTCTGCTGTTTTTATACTGAAGCTTTGCTGGAGTCCAATGTGGAAAGGTCCTGCACGGAATACTTTTCTGACGGAGATATATGTATATATAATATGCAGAGTTATCCTATGGCCCCCTTCATATATCCGTATACGCTGCATCCTCTTGCAGATCTGTATTATTGGCTCTGCCTTTGCACTAACTGGCAAGTTCACAGCTGGCTGCAGAAGACCTGATTACCTTGCAGATGTCTTTATTTGTTAGCAGAGGACACAAAGGGGTTAAGTCAATTAATGTACATACTAATAGGGGTGGGAAGCCCCCTCAGCCGCCTGCCTGAACCCCCCCCCCCCATATCCTGTGATGATGAGCAGCAGACATTTACATTTTAATTACTCTTGCCTCCATTCCTTGTGGATAAGCCTCTGTCTCTTCTCCTCTCTCGCTCCTTTTTTTTGGAAGCAGATTGGTTTCCCATGAAAGGTGTCTGAGGGGCTCAGCTCAGAGGTGATCAGTGTGCAAACCATATCTCTTTGTCATGCAGAATGGGCTGCAAACGTGACTTGCACTTTCCTGTTGATTTGAGCTCAGACATGCTTGGAGATAAGCGTCGCACAATAGACAGTGTGTCTGGGGCTCTTCACTTCTCCTTTGAAGTAACCCACCGCTAACCGGCCTCAATCCAGGGCATTAATTGATTTCAGATAAAGTTTTGGCTCACGCTGTGCATTGTGAAGTTGAGAAGGCGGCGATTGGAAGGTCACAGCGCAGACAACCTTTATTGTGTATTTTTTTTTTTTTTTTTTCAGACGCGGATTCATTTCGCTGCGTTGTCAGCGCCTGACTTATATCATAACGTTTTTATTTAGCGTCAATGTATTTTGCAGCTTGAAAGCCAAAAATGAGTGACTTAACCCCATACCTGCGGTGGGGGAAAGACTTGACGTAAGGTCTATAGGATGGCAGCTGCTAAGGGATCATGGACGATATCAAATTAGAGTAATATGGAGCCCGATGCAAATCTGTGAGACCCTGGTCTGCAAAGGGACTGAATACTTATGGATAGGTAATCTGTATCATATTGGTGAGGGTCTACGCCCGTCATAAGGCTAAAATATTGATACCCTATTATCAATATAAGATCGGGGGAGGTCTGAACCCAAGACCCCCACAGATCAGCTCTTTAGAAGTCAAGGTTCACATCTGCACCAGTTGCCGTTATAGTCAAGATTCATGGACTATAATGGGGACTGATGAGTATCCATTACTTTCCCCTGACGTCCCGGACAAAGTCCTGTTTGCAGGACACAGATGCAAATGTAGCTCTAACCCCCCCGTAAACACGCGAGTGTGCTTCCAATATGAGGCAGCCTAATATGCTCATATATTGCATTTGAAGCCAAGAGGTACAAGTTGTTCTCCTAAAAACTACTAAACCAAGGCCTGACATGGCGGCCTCCAGAGTTCAGTCTTGTATATCCATTTATTGGTGGTTATATTACAGGCGGATAGACATGAATATATTTACTGACTAAACATTGTCTTGGCTCCACCTGTCTCGTCTAGTCCTTAACATGCAAAAGGAAAAGGCCTGAGGGAAGGAGGTTGGGAAATAAGTATATAGAGCGGATTATAGGAGGATGTTGATCTGTGGTAGTTCCTGAACCTGCGTTCATCACTGGCTCCATTCATTTCAGTACGAGGGCGGTTGAGCATCATTGGTTTCATTGCTTACTTACATAGCGCCATCCTATTCTGCCGCACTTTACGGACATTGTCAGGCACTGTCCAATATAAGGCTCACAATCTACATTCCCTATCAATACGTCTTTGGCATGTGGGAGGAAACCCATGTAAACACGGGGAGAACATACAAACTCCCTGCAGATGTTGTCTTTGGCAGGATTCGAACCCATAACTCCAAGGCTGCAGTACTAACCACTGAGTCAGATATGGAGATTGCCATAGAAATAAGAAGTCTGGTATATGTGTCACTTGCAATTCATATATTGTCTGTGAAGACGATTAATGTGCCCCATGTGCTGGTTGTCAGGGGGGTGGCAACAATCATGGCTATGTATTAGATGCAGAGTAAGGGTACTAAATGGAGGTTTTGCACTGGGTGAAGGAAAGCCTGGCTAGGGAATCTATCATAAGTTTTGACTCTCTCTTGGCAATTCTAGATAGTTGAAGAGTAAACCTTACTAGTTGTATGGACATGTTTCGTTCTACCTCATTCCATTATTGCAAGTGTCCTTTGAGAGTTGCCATACGGTGAGGTCTCTGCACGAAAAGCTCCAGAATATCTTACCCCCTGCTTTTGAGTGATGACCCTTCACAAAGCTACAACTGTCAATCAAGATCAGATAGAAGGGGGTCAGAATGCAAAGACCCCAGGAGATGTCACAGCATGGTACGGCCACCTGTGATCATGGAGTGAGATGGATTAGCATCATAAAATGGGCAGATTACTGTGTCCTTGTCAAGCCATCATGTCCTGCTGTAGGGTAGTAGGGTGCCATATGGGAAACCTTCCAAGTGTCCCTGTTTTTTGGAGAGTCAATCTCTATTTTTGTTGTTTGTTCATTAAATGCCATCTTGATAATGGATTCATGTGCATTAAGCAGAACTATATTGTCCCATAACCTATGTTCCCTGGCGGTATATTAGACCCCGGTGTATAAGTGATCATATGGTGCTGATATTTTGACAAACCTATTCAAGCCTATAGAGATGGAACCCAATGCTAAACTTTCACCTATCAAATTATGTGTCCTCCTTTGATGGCCCAAAAATTTGGCTTGTATGGAGGATCAGGCGCCATTTTAGTAAATTTTGATGATTTTATGAATTGCGTTGCCTCTGGAGTAACCTAAAATCTCTCCTGGACGGCCCAGACTATCTGTATCAGGAAGGAGGATGTGGCGGAACGTCCTGTGTCTGCTGACGGGTAACAAGGAAGCCGCAGAGTGTTTACATTTCGTGCTGTGCCAAATCTGTCCAATATTTAACCTATATAAAGTGGCTTAGCATCTTGTTCCCCATGTGTAAATAGAGACCTGGATGCGCCATCTATTGTTAGCTTTGTCCCATTAGTGACCTTTAATAGGTAAAATACTGCATAGAAAGCCGACTTTTTTAATGCTATTATTTGGTTTTCCAGAGAAGCAAAACAATTTCTTTTTTGCATTCAATCAGATTCTTCCCAATAAGTGTGAACTTGCCCTAATAGATCAATACCTGCTGCTAATAGGCCAGCAAACAAAGGCTAAAAGAGCCATTTACATGTGTTAAGTAGTTTATCAGAGGGGGTTGTGTGAGGAACTGGTGGGCGAGGTAGACTGAGAAACTGCTCTCTGTAACAACAAGCCAGGTTAGTGCAAAAGTAGCCAAACTCACATGGTGGCGTCCATGGCAAAATCTGCAGTTGTTAAAGGGAGTCTATTACCAGACCCAGCATATCACCCCAGCCCTGCAGATAGATAGGTTAGTGTCACCAGAACCAGCATATCACCCCAGCCCTGCAGATAGATAGGTTACTGTCACCAGAACCAGCAGTCACATACTGGACACTGGTAACCTATTGAGCTAAGTTCCTTATGTGGGTTTAATATCCTACAGTTCTTGGGCAACGCTGATGTAATATGTATGGCCAGCTTTACTCCGGTAATAAATACTGCCTATTGTTAAGTAGACTTGCCATCGACTTTTATTTGCTGTTTTTCTATCTGTATATTCCATGGCTTGGTCATGTCTGCTCAGCTGTGATCGCGGCACGTTCCTGGCTTGCCTTACATCAGAGCTCCATTCACAAGGCCTTGCCGGGCTGATCTTCTGGTTTCTCCATTAACCATCCTTTGTGGCACTTCATCTCTGAAATACCTTTTAGCACTCTGGAAAAAAAAGGCAGTAAAAAATGGATTCATTCCACCACAGGAAAAGATGTGTGAACCCACTCAGCTCATAAAAGTGCACAGAAAGCTCCAGGATTTCTACATCAGAACATGTCAGCGTTTTGGAAAAGTGCCTGGAAAGTATTACAAATGGAGTTTTGTGTCCCCCTTCTCCATTTATAAGGTAGGAGAGGAGCTGAAGGTGTTTGAAGTGCAACATTCCTGCACTAATGTGCCTGCTCAGATAGTCTGGTGCAGGAGGAGGAGGCGGCCATGATGAGTTTTTACTCCTTCTGCCAAGAGATTGAAGCGAACTTGTTATAGGACAATAAGCAGTAGATCGGAGCTATTGAAGGGTGTCCAGGTACGGATAGACTGGAGCAGTATACGTCCTTTACATTGTACTCTTAAAGGGGTTGTCAGTATGTCTTTGTAGGATGGGAGGAAATCCACGCAAACACGGGGAGAACATACAAACTTCTTGCAAATGTTATTCCTGGCGGGATTTGAGCCCAGGACTCCAGTGCTGCAAGGTTGCAGTGCTAACCACTGAGCCACCGCGTTGCCCCAATCTACATGTTTTATTAACAGACCTGTCAATCAAGTGGAGCTTGTTCATGGGAAGTCAGAGATCGGCCGCCTAGTAGTGAAGTGCTGCAAAGTAATGTCAGGGCCTCCTATTACGTTAATGCCGCCCATAGTTGGGGCCCCATGAATATGCTGATAACATTTAAGAAAAAATACATAATTTTTGGGTCATGGCAGCCGAGCTCAACACCCAGTCACTGGTTTCCCGTATTGTGGGGGAAATATGAAAAATTTTAGTCCCTGATGGTACTGAGGGCGTAGACTAAACAAACCCTTATGGAATGTTGTAAGCTTATCAGACCGAAAACCGCCCCAAGCAGTTCTGCATTGACATCCACATCATGTGTTTTCACCTATCCTTAAGCATCCAATTTCCATTTCTCCAATGATCCTAATTGTGCCTTTAGTTTCCCGAATAAGATGTTTAAATTTATTCCGCGAGTCATCCGTTGCATTGCCTCCCCTACACAAAGGTCCCAGTTGAAACCAAACTATGGCTGCAAAGTCACTGCAGCAGGAACCTCCCCCCTCCAGGTTAGATGCTAGAATGGAGACAGTAAAATCAGGTGCTGCCTGGTGTGCTGTGGATCCCATAGGTGGCATTTTAAAGTTATAAAATAGTCATGTGGGCGCTCTTGGTCTCGGGAGTAGACATCCATGTCTGCCTTGTCTGTCAACTCCTCCAGCATTTGGCTTCATGTGTGGGGAAGTTGCACCAATCGGTGCACCTCACATAATATGCCACAATATTGGTTTGTAAGCCAGGACTGATTGTGGCTGCAGTCAGACTACCGTTTGGGGGCCCCGTCCTCCATTCTAAATAAAAAGTCTCCACTTTTTAAGCAGATAGGGTTTCCAGTTTTCGGGTCCTCGCGTATGAACCTAGCATACCATAGGACCACACTCAAGTGACTTTCTATTGGAATCAGAGGTGTAGCTTGGTGCTCCTGGGCCTCAATGCAAAATTTGCAATGGGGCCCCTCTTTATGGTGTGCTATATAAAATGGTGATGTGTTATTGGCCCCCCTCAGGGTCTAGGGCCTGGTGCTACCGCTGCCCCCCTATAGCTATTCCCCTGACTGGTAGTACTCTCTATTTTATAACTGTGTATATGTTATGACTGGTTGCCTTAAAGGGAATTTCCAGGTTTTATTGCTTGATAACCTATCATTAGGATAGGTCCTGGAAATCCCTTTAAACGTCAAGACTGGGGGTATACATGGGAAAGAACCTTAGATTTTGTGTCCGGCTGCTTCAGGATACAGAATTCTTTTACTCATACTAAGTAAGAGAAATGATATAATTTATGTGCAATAATAGAGTCCATAACAAGACGCTAAATAAGATTTTCCTAGGATCCCGGAATCAGTCCGGCCTGGTCAATTTCAGTGTTTATGACGTTCCTGACTTTTGTGCTACGTCGAGGTCAAGTGTTGATTTTTATCAAAATTGCTTTATGCAAATATTTATTTTCTGGTGTTTTTTCCTAAACTCTGGTGGGGGGATGTTGGAGGTGCAGGGGGGGGGGAGAGGGTAATTGCTGTCATATGATGCTCGGAAGGCAAGAAATCTCCGACTGGAAACTGGAATTAGATGCTATAATATCTGCAGTGGTTTTGTAGAACGTCTGGATTGTGTCACGATGGGGAGAATAGATTCCAAATCAAATGGCAGGTTAGACTGATTAAAAGAAATGCGGTTTCTGAAATTTTTTTGCGTGGGATGATGGAGATGTAATTTTTTTTTTTTCTCCTGATAAAAATGTATTGTAATTTTTACTTTGCTAAATTTGCATGTACGGTTTTTCTTTTTTTACGTTGTGAAATGTGATGGTTTATTCATCTGTGAAAGCTGAAGAGGCTGAAATTAAATTGTAATGTTAGATATCGCATCGCTGCAATGTTGTAAACCCAACAGCACATACACATAAGAGCGGGCCCCACTGGGTGGCGTGTACTTGTACTCACTGTGTACGGGGGCCTCTAGGCTGGGTATATAGCATGTCTAAGCATCATCCTTTCGCTCTTAGTAACAATGACAGATCTGCAGAGGGCTCTGGCAGCAGTTTATACCCACCTCCCCTTTAAGAGCATGTTCACACTACTGGTATAAATGTCCTTTGCTCTTATCTAGCATCCTATCATCTAGGTTTAGTTTCAATTGACACAATTGTAACAACATGATGGAATCTTGCCTGCACGCATAACTTTTTTTCATGTATATAATATATATAGAATATAATTTTTTACATCTGCATCAGTCACTTAATATCCTCATCCTATTATGGATGAGAACAACGGACATTGATAATGTTATTGGAGTTCTTTATTTCTGTTCAATTTGAATAATTGTTGTGTAGGATTATTGATCAAATATTTTGGCAGCCTCTTAAAGGGATACTATTATGAGAATCCCTTTAACTAAGTACACATCGGAATAGCCGTAACAAAGGTTATTCTTCTTCTCTTACCTTTCTTTTTCTGATCTGCGCCGCCGTTCCTGAGAAATATCATCTTTCTTCCATGTGTAAATGAGTTGAGGGAACACCCCCAGTGCTGTCTGAAAACGCTCCAGCGACGCCTCTGTCTTCTTCGGTCCGCCTCTTCACCGGGTCATTGGCCGCATCTTCAGCTAAAAGCGCCGACTGCGTGTGTCCGTTGGTCATTTTCCTGTGGCCTCTTACACGAGCGCCCGTTCGGCCACAGGAAAATGGCCGACAGACATGCACAGTTGGTGCTTTTGGCTGAAGGGGCGATCCGGAGAAGAAGACCGAGGCGTTGCTGGAGATTTGTCGGACAGCACAGGGGCTGTCTGAAAATTCATTTACATATGGAAGAAAGAAGAAATTTCTCAGGAACGGTGGCGCGAATCAGAAAAAGAAAGGTAAGCGAAGAATAGTCTTTCTTAAGGCTATTCCGACGTGTACTTGGTTAAAAAAAAGAATCCCTTTAAATAAATAGTCACCCAGTTGTGTGTTGTGTTGGTTTTTGTGTATTTGTGTGTGGGTTGTTTTTTCTTTGTTTCGTTGATCTCATCAGTTGTAAGTGAGTAGGATTGTTGGATGTTTTATCTACTGATAACCAGACAGAACAATTGGAATCCAAAGAACCATGACTTGGCATACATGACAAGAAGATGTTAACGTTTATTTAACATTCTCAATAGACTTATCCCCCAAGTCTGTTGTCTCAGTCAACAACTTGACCATCTTGTCATCTGGACCTTGTGCTTAGATGTTTGTTTTTGTTTTGGACTCCAGTTGTTCTTCCATAGGGGATATGTCAGCCCCAGGATGGATGGCGTATAAAGTTTTGGGCAGACTGTAGTCCTCCACTACATGCCTTCTAGTGGAGATGACTCTTATGTTCCTCATATCTGATATTCGGATATACTTGCCATATATTACATCCCCTATTGTATATGGCCAGCAATAAAACATCCTTATCGGATAACTTCACAAAGTCGTGATCAAGAGTTTGGGCGTTTTTGGGACTTCTCTGCTATTTTTTCGCTCCAGAAATGGCGCCATGTTTGTCCATGCACTGGAGCTCAGTCTTATTCCTTTCCCTAGTAATAGAGCTCAGTCTCATTCACATATTATATAAATGACCATATGACCTGCAAACATTCGAGAGTAGCCAAAAACTCCCCAAAAACCCTAGGGCCCATTAATTTCCCTCTACACCTCAGTTGTCAACCGACCAGCAACCAGGACTCGTGTTGAGAAAGAAATGTATCTAAATATATCTATAAAATTGTTTGTTTTTGGAATTTTTTCTATTTATTAATTTGTTTTTTTGCAACATTCTTTCCATAAGAACCATTTTACAAGACGATCCGTCCCTGTATTTTTCTTACAACTTTTCTTCTCTATTTTCTTTTTCTCCTAATGTGGTTGAAGTTAAAATGTATTCCAGTCTGTGTCTACACGCATGGATGGCCAATATGAAATTGTTTATTAATTTGCATGGCATTCAGGCTGATGGCCACGGATGGAGTTGTCTAGACAGAAGTAGCCGTCAGTGATTAAGCGCACGCAGTGTTTGTTCAGGTGAATTTTACAGTGTAATTATTTGCTCATATGGGAGGTGGACTATCGGAAAGCCATGTTTTTTAGCTTGTTTTTATCTGGAGATGTCTGGGGCGAGCTTTTCCTCCTATTGATTCTCATGATCTGTGGCGTATGATAAAAAGCTTACTTAAATGACACCAGAGACAGCTGTCTATCTCGCCAGAACATATCTGTGCCTGGTTAATGGCGCCAGGATCCTTCTACCCCCCCCCCCCCCCTCCTTCCCTCTTTCCTTCTTCCTCAATACTAATCTGTTACAAGACCTCAATAATATTTGCTTAATGCAGAGACTTCTCCCTATAAATTCTATTATCTTGTAGCAAAAGCCCCAATCCAGTTTCCGTTTTGTGTCCTTGCAATTTTTAAGATGCCCCTTGTACCTTTCTATGGGCAGTGCCATAATATATGGGGAATGTCTATTTTTATAAGATTTCTGGCAGAAGGAGTTGTGATATAATTTCAGTGATTCTCTATGGAGAAAAAAGTTGACTTGTGACTATTGCAAAGTTTTAATGTTGTTGCCACAATTTTTATACTGCCATGTATTGGGAGTCTATAATACTGTCTGCTATGGATATCTGAGCCTGTTGTGTACGGCCAGTGTCCATTGCTTTAGAGATGCCATTCCTTATTACGCACCCATAGACATTCTGTATAGCCATGCACACAGGTATGAGAAAATAAAATCCAACCAAGTTCCTCACTGTCTTCATAGCTGTTGCCCCCTATCGTAAGTCAAGGATGGAGGTCCGGGAGGAGTGCTGAATTTTCTGGCTTATCTCTATAGATAAGGTACCTATATTGGCTAGTATATATGGAAGCATGGTGGCCATACACCTTAGACAGGTGTCGGGTTAATATGCTGCTTTTGGTGGGATCTTGGCCGTCTAATGCAAATTAGATGTGTGGCTGATGTTAGTTCGGGATACACTGGGATTGGACATGTTAAATTTCGGCATGCTCCATCCCTTGCTATCAGTGTCTGGCTTTTTTTTTTTTTTTTTTTTTAAGTTCATTTTGTAATACAAAATACCATATAGATAATAAATATAATTTAATCTATAAGGATATTAATTTTATTACATTTATTTTAGAATTTATTTACTTTTATTTAATTTTCCTGACCTATTTTTATTCAGCTTGGAGACATGGTGTTTATGGAAATAGTAGCCTCCCTGTAGATAAGGGTAGAGTCAGCAAGACTGCTGGTCTAGAAGAGGAAACGCCGATAAAGTCTGCAAGTGACTATCAGTAACCCTTAGAACAATATAGTGTACGCTGGGTATGTCTGTGCCAGTTGTAGGGAGACGGCAGCTGCGGGGGACAGCATGCAGGCTATACAAAGGGGTCTATATGTTATATAACTGGCATGTACTTTAGCTTATGGTGAGACCCCATGTGGTGCAGAATCTGCACTGAAAATCCAAAGCAATTCTTCCTTGTCTGAATGTGGTCGATGGTTTCATGCACAAGGCAAAGTCATGCCAATGGTGGTGTCCTTATAGAGCCATAGGTGAGGTCCTTCTTTGTATACAATTGGAGGTACAGTGTGGACCACCAGACCTCCTGCATACAGGAAAATATGCTTCAGAAAATACAAAACCTATATTGCCTGCAATTTCCAGACTGAATCTGGTTTGGAGAGCTGGACTCCTTGCATTAGTGATCTATGATATTGGGAGTCTTTGCTACTTTACCCTATATACAGTACAGGACAATATAGCAGCGGAAAGGCAAGACTCTTAGTATTGTGGTCACGATGATGCAAAGAGCACCAGTCTATGGACCAGATTCAGGATTCTAGGAAATGCCGGCAAGATTTTCTGGACCATATTTGCCAGCACATTACAACTTAAAGGGTATTCCCATCTCAAGCATCTATGGTATCTATATCAGGACTATCTACAAAGCCAGATAGTCCTGATAAGATAGCCCCAGAACTAGACACAAATTGGGAGGGAAACACGGTGGCTCAGTGGTTAGCACTGCAGTGGTGCTGGGATCCTGGGTTCGAATCCCGCCAATAACATCTGCAAAGTGTTTATGTTCTCCCCGTGTTTGTCTGATTTCCTCCCATACTTAAAAGACATACTGATAGGGAAAAAATGTACATTGTGAGCCCTATATGAGGCTACATAAAAAATAAAAAAAAAATAGGAGGGAAGTTAGAGAAATCGCTGGGCGGCCCCCATACTATGCAGGATAAGGGACCCCCATAGGGTCCATAGTTTGGATCTGCACCTATCCAGTGCATGCACCATAAAAGTCTGAAATAATATCCCTTTAAATGTGTTGTATCCTGGCTGATGCAATGGCAACAAACAAACAAACAAACCCGGTTTTTATATGCGGCCGAGATTATATCTGCGCCGCTCAGAATAATATTTGTTTCCATATTCAGATTTCTTTTTCTGCCTCGAATTGTTGGATGTAGTAAGCGGACCAGTTCCTATTTTGACGTCCGGCACAGCTGTCCCCAGGAATTGGAAAGTTAATATTCCGAGTATATAAACCACAGAGGCTACCGAGCTATCTATGTCTCAAACGTTCGTGTGTTGCTACAAATATCCCCATTTTTAGACTGTCGGAGTTGTAGCGGCTTCTGGTGCCGGTGCCTCAGCCTCCCGTATCCATGTTTTTTGGCCCGGTTTATTTAAATGAGCAGCTGTGCATTTGTTCCCTCGCCAAGACGTGATTACTTTTTGATTCTGTTTCAATAAAACGCACAAGAAAAACATGTTTTAGGCTGAGTAATAGTTCTTTCCATTGAATGGATTCCAGATATCTTGGGGAGAGAGGCACTCGCTGATCCTGATAATAGAATTTTACTTATATTGTACCAGAAGGCCATGTAAATGTCAGGCTTCAGCTATCTGATCCTCTCTAACAATTATTCATCCAAATTTCTAACATCTTCATCATTAGCCGTATTCCAATGCTAAGGCAGAGTTTTCTTTTTTTATTTTATACTTGGGCGATCATAGTCATTGACTGAATATCAATATCGCAGAGTTGGTCGCAGCTTGCACTTCACAGCCCGATGTCACATTCGCATGACCTGTCCTATCAAATGAATGGGACGGAGCTGCAGTACTCAGCACAACCACTATACAATATACGGCGCTGTGAAGAGACAATGGAATGTTGCAGCCTTTTCTAAAAGCTGATCATGGGGGTGATATTGATATTGATGACCTATCCTAAGGATAGACCTCAGTATTATAGTATTGGAGGAATTGTCCGCTCCCTTCCCCAGTAAATAGAAGGATCAAGAAGTTATTAAAAAAAAAATAAAAAAAAATCCTTGCTTTCATTCTGTAAATTCACTTAATTTAAAGGGGCTATCCAAGATTTATAAAAATGGCTGCTTTCTTGTAAGTGACGTCACACCTGCTGGTCACATGACTGTACTACAGCTCAGGCTTATTAATTAGAGTGGCACTAAGGTGTGGTTCACATCTGCGCCTGCTTGGCCCCCCTCCCCAATCCACATAAAAAAGTGGTTACTGGTTACCTTAGGAAACCCCCGGACCCCATAGACTGTAATGAGGTCTGTGTGGTTACCATTTGGTTTCCACCCCAAAAGGGCTAGAAAGGGCGGACAGGGCAAATGGAATCCCAAAGACCGAGCGTAGATGTGAACCGAGCCTATTATGTTGCATGACCATGTGACCAATAGACGTGATGTCACTTTCAGAGAGAGAATCCTGGATAACCCCTTCAAGGCTAGGTTCATACTGTTATTTAAAGGGATTCTACCATTAAAACTTTTTTTTTTTTTTTTTGTAGATAAGACGTCGGAATAGTCTTTAGAAAGGCTATTCGCCTCTTACCTTTAGATGTGATCTCTGCCGCACCATTCCTTAGAAATACTGTTTTTTACTGGTATGCAAATTAGTTCTCTCGCAGCGATGGGGGTGGGCCCCAGCGCTGGAAATGCGATGGGGGCGTCCCCACTGCTGCTTGAAAACCGGTTCCAGCGACACCTCTATCTTCTGCTGGATCCTCCCCTTCTTTCTTCGGCGTCACCTCCGACGCCTGCGCAGTTGGCTCTGCCAGTGAGACACTAGTAGAGCCGACTGCGCGTGCTGGCTGGCGGCTATAGTTCCGAGGCCGCAATTGCGCGCATGCGCAGTCGGCTCTACTAGTGTCTCACTGGCAGAGCCAACTGCGCAGGCGTCGGAGGTGACGCCGAAGAAAGAAGGGGAGGATCCAGCAGAAGATAGAGGCGTCGCTGCAGCCTGTTTTCAAGCAGCAGTGGGGACTCCCTCATCACATTTCCAGCGCTGGGGCCCGCCCCCATCGCTGCGAGAGAACTAATTTGCATACTGGTAAAAACCGGTATTGCTAAGGAACGGCGCGACGGAGATCACATCTAAAAGGTAAGAGACGAATAGCCTTTCTAAAGGCTATTCCGACGTCTTATCCACAAAAAAAAGTGTTTTAATGGTAGAATCCCTTTAATATCTAGTGCTCTTATCCGTCACAGGATGAGTGCAACGGACATAAAATGACTGATGCAAAAGGAGCCCCCTCTGTCAGGTGTCCGTGCGTGTTCATCCCAATGTAAAAAACATGGCGGCACCTTTCTTCCAGGTGCGCTGCAGCCAATAGGAATGGACACA
Source organism: Leptodactylus fuscus (assembly GCF_031893055.1). Lineage (NCBI taxonomy): Eukaryota > Metazoa > Chordata > Amphibia > Anura > Leptodactylidae > Leptodactylus > Leptodactylus fuscus. Next base: position 78,626,258 of record NC_134272.1, read on the forward strand.
GACGAAGGACGACTCGTCTGTGATTGTTACTCTGCTACAAATAATCCAATGACCACAATGAACAATAACTGTAGTATGAACATATCCTAAGTTAGATGACGTTCAACGTCAGGTTTTTCTTGACAACTAACAGTAATATCCGCAGCATCTACTGCCCATCTGACATATTTGAGAGATGGCCTACTTATTTTATTTTTTTAAATTTCGTCTCAAATCCTATGTAAAAATCGAAACAGTAGTCTATAAAACTCCAGTAAATTTTAATGAAATATTTGGCATATGAACTTGGGATTTGCAGGAGTCTCCTGACTTTCCTTTACCTTCTATGGGTCGGCGCTCCAGTCGTTGCCACATCGGCCCTAAAGCCCTGGGTTGTGAGGGTAACCTCATGTCTGAGGAGACATTCATACTTATGGCTGTCACCCTTGTTCTATGGCTGCAACGTGCGAGCTGAAAATCTTCCCTTCTATAAATAGTCAGCGACATCTTCTAATTTAGACCTGACCATAACTCTTGTTCTCGCTGGTGTGTCTGCAGATTGTGAAACAGGACAACACATATCTAGTCGCTAGGAAATAGTTTCATGACAACTCAGGTGCTATGCATGACTAGACACATTGATCCAAACTCGTGTCAAAGGCAAGGAGGACTAGACGAGTGTGATACAATGTGAATTATTGGTGGACTAACTCAGGCTCATTGCCTTTTAGGTTTAAAGGGGAACTGACGTGTACAACATTTAGTCTGATGTACAGGCGGCGTGTTACAGAGCAGGAGGAGCCGAGCAGATTGATATATAACTTTATGGGAAAAGATTCTGAATAACTTGTATATTATCTGTCAAATTCTCTGCGCTTAGGAGTCCAGTGGGCGGTCACTGAGTAGAACCGCCCACTGGACTCCTAAACCTAGAATGAACAGAGATTAAAAATGCTGCTGTATAAAGATAAGACATGTGAATAGCCACATCATCCTTGCCGTGTAAAAAGGGTCTATTGAAAATTTCTTTAAGGCTGGGGTCTCACATGGCGTAAACACAAAAACCTACTTGGGGCATTAGACTTAAAATCATATTCACATGAGCATTACCCAAGTGTCTTTAGTTACAATGCCTGAGCTTTACGTGAGCCAGAACAGTGCCACACCTGTTCCCAGGTTGTACATGGTATTACAGTCGGATCTAGAAGCTGTCAGTAGTTGGTGCTAATTTGATACGGACCCTTCATTCTACTGTTGTACTAGATGCACAGATAGAACACGCAATGTCTTTCCTGCGAGGTCCTGGCCATATACTGTACTGCACTTGATTTTTGGCTATTTTTTTTGATTGTCTGTATAAATAACCCATTGGTATTTTTAGCCTAAACCTCCGTCCTCCGTGGGTCAGAATATAACAGGAATGACGCAAACGTGTTTTTATTTCTCTTCTGTTGGCTTTAAATATAACTTTATTGTTGCCAGAAGGAAGGTAGAATATTGATTTAGAAGCCAGATAATGGTTAAGTAGTCGGTGATGAATACAGAGTCTATAAGAAGGCAAAAAAAAAATTAAGATGGATTAACGGCAAGAAAAGCAAAGAACAATATTGGGTAGGACAGGTTTGAACTTTAAGATCTGTCAAGACGATCCATTCCCAAAGCCTGCAGCTAAGAAAACAATGGAATGGAAATCTTCCAGTTACTTTAGAGTATCGTCTTGTTGCACCTACACATTTGGGATGACTAATGCTGCAACTTTATTATTTTTTTGCAAAAGCATCCAACTCCTACTGTTCTCGGCAGATGAACAAGCCGAGATCACTCATTCTGTGACTTCACTGATCTTGGGAAGAAAGAAAAAAGATTACCCTGGAATTCAGTAATAAATTGCCTTTCTTAAGTTTAAGGGATGAGTCTTGTACTCCTCCTCCTATGGTGGAAACTGCTTCTAAAGATATGAAACCTAAATGGTAAGGATTTGTATCCAAATTGAAGATCTCTCCTGGTATGTTTTGTAAGATTCTGCCATTCCTCGGTTATCCTTACTAGAAGATAATGACTAAACTGACAACTGGGTGTTACTAGTTGGGGGGGGGTGTCTTTACTGTATACTCTGTCCAATCAGAACTTGCCATATCACTTTATAGCAAAACACATCTAGAACAAATGGAATGGTAAAACCCAGTTGTCAAATTTCTGAGCAGATGCTCTGGAATGGTTATTATTACATGGGGAATACAAGGAATGGAGATGGCAGAGGAGGAGGTGAGTTCTCTTTGAGTGAATTTGGGTTACAATATTGGAAACCATGTACTCTTTATACTCATCCCCCCCCCCCTTCGTTGCTCCGGTGTCATCTATTCCCTAGTTTTTGTTGACGCCACTGCAACGACAACTTGTCTTCTCAACATGTGACTGTGACAACTGATTGTTGGTCGCAGTGATGACGTGTTGCCATTGCTGCTACAACCTGGCATTGGCCTCTGTGGTCATGTGCCAAGACATATCTTTAGCTACGTGTTTCTAACCAGTCACAGGTCCTGGTGGTCTAGGTAGATGTACAGAATGGAGATGTTTTTCCTACTTTTGATTGGGCTACATTATTTGGTTACCATATGGTGCAACATAAGTTGGAGTGTCGATGGAAGGCACTGCTTAGGGTGCCATCTGAGTTGGTGTAGTGGAGTAAACAAAGATCAGTGGGTTTGGGAAAATATAATTTTATTTTGTTTTGTCTTGTAATTATGGAACTGGAAAAAATACGCACAATTTTTTTTGTGAACGTAGCATAAAAATTAGCATTCCGGGTGTTTTTGTTTCCTTATCGTTGTGGTTCTCCAGATTTTCCCCTGAGCCTTATGAATTTTCATTAGGGTTTTCACCACTTTCCAGCCTTCCTCCGTGCTTACCATTAGTCACCTCACATGACCCCCACTATAAGCCTGGTGGGTCAAAGCCCCTGTAGACTTAAACTCAACAGACTTGTCCAGAAATAGGAAATGCCTTAGACTTTTTTAGTGCTCGTCTAAAATTCCTGAACATTCATGTCATAAACTGGCGGAGCCGTCCAACACTAGAATACTAATAAAAATGTTCTACAAGTAATTAAAATGATAATAGATTTTCTGCCCTGCCAGGCATGTTGCGCCCCAACACCCCCGCTCTGCTGCTGACAGGAGGAGAGTTAAATCTTAATACAATGGCCCAAAACCAGCTTGGCTGTCGTAGGTTTTGGTTGCCAATGTGCAAAATTTGCTCGCTTTGTGGATGTGGAGAGCTGAATCTTATTAGCCCTCCGTGTCTAGATTTACCGCTCTGACCCTGACGCGCTTGGGTCATCTTTGCTGCATTCAGGTCGGTAAGTCTAGCCGATACAAGGACAACCTATCAATGGCAGATCGTACTTTTTACCTCTTTAAATCTACTTCTGGTTTTGGAATTAAAAAGTCATTAAAAAACCTCAATGGGTTCCCACACTGTGCATAGAAAGTAAGTGTGCTGAAGGTGCAACGGAGCTTGGCAAGGGTATGGGGGATGCCAAAAATCTTGTGCTTGTAGGCTGTATAGGCTTACATCATGTGTCACCGTAAAGACAGGGCTAACAATTGATTCCACGAAGTTACTACTTCCATCTCGTGCTCAACAAGGAAGTGAGTAGGAACCAAGTTCTTGTCTGAAGATCCACCAAAGCCAACTTTTTGAATGTGGCATTCAACGTGTACAGGATAAGATCAGGGTCGCTTTGTTTCGAAAGTGGAGCTAAATTTTACTTAGGGGAGAAGTTAAATCGTATACAAGCTTAAGACTAGTCCATATGTCCGCTCTGAGCCCCTCTTCAGTGTTTCTTGGATCGTGATTATTTTTATGTTAGGACTTCATCCCTCACCCCAAAACAGACCGAATCTTGTTCTCTTTTATATGCACTTTTCCGAGCTGAGCCACCTACTTTCTGCAGAAATATTTTTAGCAAGTTCTGCACCTTTTTCAGAGTGTGGCGGTGGCTTTTCTTTCTAACAAGTGCATCACCGTGTGACGTAGGGGCCGCATTGACACCACGTCCCAGACGTGTTTGAAATGGTCCTCTGTTTGTATTTACTGTACATACAACTAAGAAGACAATGGGCTGCCATGTAATCCCTCTGCAGATGCACAGCCGTGGGAGTGAGCGGTGATTCATTCTGATGGAGGGTTTAGTTTTTGTTAGCTAGAACCGCAGATGTGGAGTTAAACCACAAAAATGTCTAATCCTTCCAGGTGAGAAAACTAAAGTGCTTCTGCTCCCCCCCCCCCCCCCCCCTCCCCGTGAGCTTTACCTCTTCTGGTGCCAAAGACTTGCTAACCTTAAACAAGCAGGCCTTTTGTGTTGGCTATCTAGCGGCGGGCAACGTGTAATCTTCAGGAGAAGGACGTCACTTGGAAACTTTGTTGGTGGAGAATAGAGAGTGGCGGTGAGAGGAGCTTATCAGGCGCTGGAGATAATTTCAATGGAAAATCACAAGGGGCTAACTTTTGCTGGGCCTCATTTTTGGAACTTTGCCCTTTTGGCTCACTAGTTAAGAGAGCAACCATCTATACAACAAACTGTGGTGGAGCCAGGATGTCTGAGAGGAGACGATGGGACTTGTGGTTCCTTAACTCTTAGCAGGCCCATGTTGTACACATCTGTCCCACAACCTGCCCATCTTCAGAGGCCGCCTGTATTTGTGCACAAAGGTTATCTCTGTGTTGTATGTCTGGGAAAAAAAAAAAATCTTAGGAATGCTCAACGCATGTTCAGAAATTCCTCAGCCACGAATGTAACCGAGGGTTGTCTCGAGATTTGAGGGCCCAGGAAATGACACTTAAACTGCAAGTTGTTGGCAGATGAAAGGACGCTATGACCACCTGACTTATATTACATGCATGTCTCCATCCCTGGACTGAATGTCAACTATTTACAGTTCTGCCCGCTGCCATGGAAGACACGCTTCTTTATGTCCGCCAAGCAGTTTACGAGCGACTTGAATGATGCGTAAATTATCAAGGGTAGGGTAAATAAAACGATTTGGATATTAACGTAATTTTGGTGATGGCCTGGGTCATGGAATGTGGTATTTATGTGCCTAGATGTTCGCGATCCGTCAAGTAATGTTGCATGTTGGCATGTTCATGCACATTTATCTTGTTTAAGGTATCTTAAAGGGGTTTTCCATTAATAATATTTATCCCCTGTCCCTGGTCAGGGTTCCGCTGCTAGGATTCTTGGCAGTCACAAGAGTGGAGTCCAGCAAGTGCTCCATGTGAAAGAAATAGTAGCGTACATGTGCGGCCACCATTGCACCTGGGACTGTGAAGTTGGAGGACTCCAGCAGTTTCCCAGAAGTGTTGGGAGCGCAGGTCAGACATTTACATCGCCATTCCATTCATATGGAGCACCATGGGAAGCTTGCGGGACCAATTCTCCTGAATTCTGGGGACCTGTGGAAAAACAATAAATTTAAGAAAATTTGTATCAATTTCTAACGTGTATTGGAACCCCCAAGGGGACATTGTGGTTCTTCATATTCAAGCATAACTGAGCCAAGCGTGCACGTCTATGGTGGACGCGGGTGAGGTTTATAGCTGCAGAACTTCCAACTTGTCTGATCCATGTAAGTTGGGCATCCCAAGAACACATTGCAAATTTGTGATAATACTCAGGTCTGGAACTTTTGACAAATTGGGTAGGAAAAACTCTTATTTGCAATTTTAAAATACTCTCATGAGGCATAAGATGATCCTTACCTGGCTCTAATGCATTTCTAAGTGGCCATGGATATCTGTAATTGGCCTCCATTTGTATAACACTTATGGAATGGTTTAGGGATGTCTGGGTGGGGGGTGGGGGGGCGCCTTGGTGTATCTTTAAGTTTCAACATTGAGATGTCTCTTTTTCCTGCCAGGATGACTAGAGATTGCTTTTTTTGCTTCCTGAGAAATTAACTGTTAAGCCACATGGGGAACAAAAACCTACTAAATTTGAGGCTAAACCTTCAGTGCTCAACTTGTATTAAAAGATTTAGACAATTCCAGCTATTATGTCTTGTCTGCTGTTATGATAGTCTAACACCTGTCCTCATAGACCTGCCCGCACGTGTCCTGCAGCTGTTTAAGGAATTATTGCTCGCCGCCGTGTCTCACGTTGATGTTGTAATGAACAAATTTGCAAAAAAATCTGGAATTTTTGTGTGAATCATTCTGCTATGGTTAGGAGTTAGGAGAACTTATGTGGGACGATAAGATGGTGGCTGGATTTTGCAGGGGTATTTGTATCTGTAGGGTTCCTGCATGCCAGGATATTACAGACCCACAACTCAAGACTTAAGATTAGTCCATATGTCCACTCTGAGCTCCTCTCAAGTTTTTTTTTTTTTTTTTAGTAAGGATCCATTTAAGTTAAATAATCATATCATACTCCATCGCAAGCCAATTTAGATTGGCGCAAACCCCTGCTAAGTATTGCTTCTAAGGCTGGTGTTACATGACAGTAAGTTTAGTCCACGGTTGTGGGTTCTCAATTGCGGACACGTTGTATTCAGTTTGGCCTCTTAAACCACCAAATTTTTTATCCGTGGTGTGCCGCACTGAATACCGCAGGTCCACAAAGGCCGTGAATTTACGGCACGGCATGGACTGTCCCATAGAACTCTAGGGGCGCGTGTGGCTGGACACGGACTTCTGCGGAATGACTTTGGATTGAAATTTTGTGTTGCTGATCAGCAAATTGCGGACAGCAAAAACCACTACGGTCGTGTAAGTCCAGCCTTAGGCTAGGTTCACACTAGTGTTCGGGTTTCTGTCCTCTAGGTTCACTAAGGGACCCGAAAGATGGAAACCCTATCCGCTTAAAAAGTGGTGACGTGGTAACCATCAGAATCCATAGATTGTAATGGGGTCCGCCGGGTTTCCACCAAAAACAGTGGAGAAAAAAAATCCTCCTTGTGGGACTTCTCCACCAATTTTAAGTGGAATAGGGTACTGAGTCTTGTACAGAGACTCAAACGCTAGTATGAACCTGGTGTAACGTAGTATATGATGCCACACTGAGGCACTATGAGGCCAGGTTCACACCTGTGTCTGGGCTCTTTTCAGGTTTTCCGTCCCCTATTCTGCCTGGAAAATGCAGAGAGAAATCCTGCGAGCAAGACTTTTCTCCCAGCATTTTTCGGGTGGAAACCCAGTGAACCCCATTATAGTCTACTGGGTCCACGTGTAGCCGCTTTTTAAGTGGATTGGGTTTCTGTTTTTTTGTGTCCTAAAAAAAATGAAACCTGGACGCTAGTGTGAACCTCGTGTCAGGCAACATGTGGTACCTACCCTTAACTCCCAACCTATACATGAGCCCTCCTTATTCGCCAGACCCCAATGCTGAGAACTATGGCATGTAGGGACCAAAATTTTATTTATGTTGAGACTCCTTTATGTAGCTAATAAAAAAAAATAATTATCAAAATTATTAAAAAAAAAAAATCCAGGCTAGAGCAGACAAGCGCTGAAACTTGGCACCAACCTCTGTGACATTGTGTAGCAGTAAGACGATGCCACTGCGACAAACTCTGCAAAGGACGAAATACCTAAAAACCCTTTATTAAATGATCAAAATAATAATAATAATAATAAAAAATAATACAAAAAATAAAGCTAGGGCCGGCACTGCTTCTATGGACTGTCAGGTCTGCACTGAGCTGTTAAGTGGGCTGCCGGTTATTGCACTAGACAGCGGCGTTTTGTGGACTATCGTTATTTGCACATTAAAATGATTAAGGTTTATTTTTACCTCGGTGAATTACAGCAGGGCTCAAGGAAAATGGAGTCCGTCTGCAGAGGCAGACATCACTTAGAGCTTTCTTGGCAGGGATTCAGAGAGCTGAGCCATTTGGTATACGCCTAGAATAGCAGAGCTGAAGGCAAAAATTGATTTGTATTTTCTTGTTTCGTCCTTTATTGCTGTATAGAATGACGGTAAAAATGCTGAGCTTGTGTTTTTGAATCCAATGAAATGCAAAAAGACCATTTTTTTTTTTTTTTCTATTTGATACTTTTTTACCTATTATTGTTGAAGATCCGTTCACGCTTTCTCCTTGTCGTGGATGAAATTCCCTTGAAAGCGTAACCGGTATAGCCATTATACATTTCATATAGGTTTTATCTTTTTGTTTTTGCATTTTTAATTTCATTGTGATTTCCCTTTTAATTCTATTTGATTGTCGGTATACATAATTTATTACAAGCCAAAGTATCTGTGTCTGGAAACTTCCCAGACTACTTATCGGGCCAGGCCGTCTTGGGGATGACAGCACTGCTGTAAATGATGATCAATCCAGATGATATCTGTTTCGTGCATACAGAGGAGGCGGCCATTTTATTGTCTCAAGTGAAATTTGGCTTCTCTAGTCAACGGCGTTCGATGACCTCATTAGAGGAACGCTAAGGCTACGTTCACACAATGCGTTGCAACTGGGGTGCAAAAACACATTGTTGCAAAAATGTATCAAAAATACATAATTTAAGATCACTCATATACTTCAGTCTATTGAAGGATCTCTCTAGAACAGTCGACATGCAGCCATTTTTAATATTTGGGTGAATAACGCCTAAGGGGAATACTCACGAATGTCTCCCAACATTTCAGTAGGGACAGGGATACGCAGCTGTAACTCTCGCTGGATAAACAATGGAACATGCTGAAATCCTCAATTTGCTGCTGTACTATCAGTGGGTGCTATATTTGGAAGATTACCCCTAGTATTTTTATAGGGGAGCATAGCTCATTAATAGGAGATGGGACGTACAGAAAGAAGCCCATACATATCTAGAGGTGCCCTATTTTGGCACGTCCTACAAAATATTTGGTCACCATGGTGCCATTAGATCTTCCTAAGCTTCAAAATTCTAAGATAATATTCGTGACTTTAGTAAGTAGAGATTAAAAGGCGTTGCGTTAAGTATTTGGGAGTCTGTGATTTTGCTGTAGTAAAGTGTATGACTTGGTGCATGACCGTTTTTGGATAGGCATACATGGACCCTGCCAAACATCAGTGTTGGGCGCTCTACATTATAGGATAAAGTAAATGCTTGGTTCACACTAGCATTTGGGACAGTCATTGTTAGAATGCTATGTGTTGCGTTGTCTTATAGTCTTAGCCTAAAGCAAGCCTTACATGTTTGCTTCAACCATTTTGGCCAACGAGTGGCACGTTATCTGCCATGTAGCCAACTGGCTGATGGTAGACTTTGGTTTGCCAAAGATAGGTCAGCCATGCTTGAAATGTTCACCTGACTGTTATGGTATTTTGGAGCAAATGTCTTTACTCGGCCAATTGCCCACCTCATGAAGACTGTTAAGTTAGCAATGTTAATATTGGGATTTCTTGTATGAACGATCCCATCATCAATTGAATGGCCATGTAACTGCACGTTCTATATCAAAAGATCCCAAAATCCAGACCCGTCCCAGGTGGGTGGCAGCCACTTGTGTAGAAGTCCATGTGGCGAAGTTAAATCAAGATTGTTGCAGGTCCATGACCAAAGTCACTCTGTTGTCCAAGCCCAATGGCGGTTCTTCAAATCCAGATTGTATGTACAGAAAAAAATACCTTGTATAACAACTTGTACACGTTCACACACATCTCCGGGTCGGTTTCCTTCTCTCTATTAATGTATGTTTATTTTGATTTATGTTTGACTACCTTTTAGCCTTGAAACCATGTAATTATTAACACGTTACATCCAAAGAAGCCTACAGGCCCCAACACATCTCCGCAGTATTTACAGAGATGCCGTGAGTCTGACTGTTATGAAATGGTTTAGATGATGATTGTCTGACTAATAACCGCATTGGATAATGGGGCTCAGATTGGAGCAGTGGTTCAGCCGCGAAGGTCTTTTGTAGTTGGTCAACAGTCGTGAAAATCGAAATCCATTCGGAATGACTTGATAAAAGTTGGTTGTTCTGTTCACGGTACAGCCAATTAATATAAATTATCTATTGTTCCCTGTTGTCTGCAATTTCAGGATGCGGAGTTATGATTTCAGATGAGGGGTTGGATCTCGGCCGCCTTGCTCACAACCAATAAAAAAAAACATTTTGGGTGTATTCACAGGATGCAGTCAGGATGCAGAATTTTTCTAAATGAATGAGAATTGTTGTAGTTTTACAATTCCAAATTCCAAAGCCACTACATGTCAGGGCGGTCTGTACATCTTACAAACCAATGACCTTTGAACTGCGGGCGGGTGGTACTCTGTGGGAAGGATAATTGCTTCCTCCCGGAATTTCAGTGGAGCTCCAGGACGGAGCACATGTGTATATTATTAGTGGCTTATCTATGGTGGTCCAATGCTACCCACAACCTAAAAATTTACATAGGACATTGGTATAGATTTGAGGTTTATTGCAATATTAACTAGTGTTCGGGAAGCTGAGATATGTGGGGCTGTTTGCAGTGTCCTCAAGTCTGGGATCTCCATTGTGGTTGGGACTTTTCGGAAAGTAATGAAGTCACTGGTGCCGGTGGTGGACGCATCTGAGTGCGGGCCCCTGCGCATTAAGTTATGGGTCCCCTGGTTTACAGTACAGCGGAATACAGCGCCCCTTGTCTTTCTAACAGTACTTTAGTAGTCGTCAGCCATGATGACCATTAGCATGGGTATTTACCTGCAATCCCATAGACTAGGCCAAGTGGACATCCTAGGTGGTCATATCCTTCCATGTACTACATGGTTGACCATTCGTTTGAATGGCCAGCCTGCAGCATGTAATACCATATCACAGCTGCTACAGGGGAAGTGTATAGTCAGCAACAGCTGATCTCTATGGATATCTGAAGCCAGGACGGCTCTGAGAAAGCGGGTGTAGACATAGGACCCTTTAAGGCTGAGGCCACGTGTTGCAGATTTTACTGCAGATTTTTAGCAGGAGCGGATTTAACAGGAGGGAGAAGTATAAAAGTAGTTTGAGTCGTCCCCTTATATTCCCATTCTGATTTTTGCTCAAAAAACCGCAGCAATTTCTTATTTCTTGTAAAAGTTTCCAATAAAAACCTGATTACACCTAAAAAACCGCAGCAAGATTTCCAACATTTGCCCCCGCCTTACTCCCTTATTTATCATCTCCCATTATCCTGTTTGAAGTGTCATCTCAGACCATGGGGAGCTCAGCAGCTGCTCCTATCTGTGTCGCCGCTTATCTCCAGGGCAAAAATTCTTTTAGGTTTATGTCCAATAAACCATAAATTGGTGATCTCTACCAGCAACGATCTGCCGTCTACGACCGCCGTTTGGCTTGAACTTGTATTCTAGTTCTTGGGCCTCCTTTTACCCTGAAAACAAAGATGTCTACATAGACGAGCGCGGCAAGGATGGTATTTCTCAGTATTTATGAAAGCCAAGACATGTTGGCCGTTCTTGTAACCGGAGAAGCCTGCAGGACAGTGCAGAGAGGGATCCTTTATATTATGCAGACGAGGGATGTTCTGTTTTGTCTATGGAGCGTACTTTAGTGCCATGAGATTAAGCACAGCCTGAGCCTTTGTCATCCTCGCTGGAAGTGCGGTCTGTCTGTGAGTGTTTGCGTCTGCTGCACAAAAAAAGGGCCTCTTTGTACCGTGTGCCAAACTTCCTTCAAAGGGAAACCGCAAACAAACGCTTCATTTATTCAGTGTCTCCGACCAGGTTAGCTGCTCCGGGAGCGAGAAGGGCAGGATATGAGCACAACGTGAACATTGGCGGAATAATATTTTCGTGTTTTGCTTGACACCTTTTACTGACTTTGACATGGTAAATATTTAACTCCCAGCATGCACGGCTTCAGATTTGACTGCATTTTACATTGGCACTTTAAGCTCTGTTCACACTTGCATTGACGGATCGCAATTCTTCTTCTTATACACAGATTTCTGTCGCAGACCTTGCATTTGTGACACTTTAAGTGTCAGTTGCAACGTAAGTTGGCACATGTCAGTGTAAGTTGGCACGATTGGTGTCTTTGTACTGTCTGCGCCAATTTCCTGGAAAGGGGGTGTGCTGGGGGCCGGGGCCGTCACCCTGCCAGGTTGGCTATCATTTATGCCAGAAAAGTGATGTAAATGTTCTGGAAATCGATGCCAGCTCTGAGCTGACTTATATATTTCATGTCAGGTGCACAGCCTGGCAGAGGGTGCATGTCCTTTATGACTCCCCCATGGACATATAATGGTTCCCGTCATGAACGGTAGTGCTGCGTGTGCCAGAACTGAGAAACCCCTGACCGTAGTGTGAACCAATCAGAGCTCTCCTTTCATTTTGGTAGTGCAGTTCGTAAAATTAAAACTGAGCTCTGATTGGTTGCTATGCGGCCATAGCAGTTAGATAAATTTGGGCCTAGTGTCTGGCTTTAGCAACCACTTAGATATTGGGTTTTGTCATCCAGACTATATGGACAAGCTGAAAGCTGAGCATTGACGTGTTGCTATGGGATGATAAAAACCGTTTCTTTATTCATAAGGCCTTGTTCGCACTCCCATACAACATGGGCCTACAGTGGTTGTGCTTAGACTTGCCGTTTGCACTCCTTTGGGTCCTTGAAGATCACGCACCGCACATGGACACCTCCATATTGTTCACGCATCCTGTGCATTGTATTTAAAACAAAAATAAAAAAAAAGCAGCCGTTGTTATAATCTGGTTGTAACACAGGTTAAACATGAGTCAAAAAAACTTTTTGCACCTCCTAAACTTTGACCTTTTGTGGACTCTGATTCCAAACACTCCTTGTATTTGCATCTGCAAAATGGCCATAGACATGTAAATTAGGTGTTACCCTGTGTAACCCTTCTATTTCTTGCGGTGCAAGTTTTTCTTTTGTGTGTTTTTTCACTTTGTAGTTCTCTTCATGGAAATACTTGTAAGGGCTTGTTCACACGGCCATTGTCACATCTGTATGCGGAGTGCAGAACTGACCATACACGGACAGTATATATATATATTCATGACAGGAATTTGCGTATATTCTTGAATATATATATATATATATATATATATATATATATATATATATATATATATATATAATTGAGCTGTAGCCTGTCAAGTGCAGATCATGATTAAAGGTGTGAAGCGATATCTACCAACAGAAGAGCTACCAGAGGAAGAGATGTTAGTGCCTTCAAGAACCCCCCTCCAACCGTGGAAAGTGTGGGCGTAAGACTATACGCGAAACTCGAGGTCGTAGGTCCCTAAAGCGACTGGTGAAGAATAACCTCCGGAAAACCACCTTTGAGCTCACACAGATGTTCAACTCGACGGAGCGACACATTCTGGAGCGAACAATGCGACGAAAACTCAAAGGAATGGGTCTCAACAGTTGTGTCGCCACACGAAAGCCATTGGTGACAGAGACCAACAGACGGCGGCGCCTGTCATTTGCAAGAGACCACAAGGATTGGACCCTAGAGCAGTGGAGAAAGGTCATGTGGTCAGATGAATCACGTTTCACATTGTTCCAGAGTGATGGTCGTGTCCGGGTGCGACGAGAAGCACACGAAACACTGGAATGTGCTGGAAAGGAACCTGCGCTGTCACTCACCACCCCCAACGAATCTGAGTAACCTGGGCTCCCTGATACTTGAGAATTGGATCAAAATCCCTGAGTCTACACTACAGAACATTATAGACTCCATGCCGGGATGGATGCGTGCTGTTATTTGTGCTCATGGTGGCCCAACTAAATATTAACTCGCGACTTTTATTTTTGGCCAGGCTGTGTGTGTGTGTGTGTGTGTGTGTGTGTGTGTGTGTGTGTGTATGTATGTGTGTATATATGTCCCATAAAGGGGTTCTCCAGACTATAACATGGTGGCCTATCCAACGGCAAGGTGTCTACTTTATTCTGCTGATTGGTCAGAAGCCCTAAGGTCAGATGCCAGAGGTCAAAAACTTAGCCAAATAGGAGGAGCCTATAGACCATTGTTTTGAGTTTATAGCATGATGCACTTTATTTGGTCTTGGTAGCTCTGCAGGAAAATGGAACCCTTCCAATGGAACTTGCAACCAGTCCGATGTGATATTATAGACCCCTTATAACAAAAAATGTATAGTCCAGTGTCCCTTACTAGAATGGTTATCCCAATCCTGAGTATACCCGTGGCAAATGCACAGTTCTGTTCATGGAAAGACTTGTCCAAGGCCTCCCACTGCACTCCACGGGTAGACCTCCGAACAACTAAGTGGACCATGTACAATGAGAACGTAGCTGCAACTAGCGCTAACTATGGATGATGGAAGGAGATGTGGGAAACGGAATATTCCTCCATTACTATACTGGCACATAATACCTGCATGTGACATCATTATAATGACTTTCTACATCTGCTGTGATGTCATAGTGTACACACTGATCTTCTTGTGCGAGCACGATCCTTGTACTATGCTGTTCTAGTCCATGACATCACCTTGTGCATTATCCTGGTGTATAAAGGAGCCCAATATAACTGTATATAAACTTTTCAAGTTCTGAACCTGCTGTTTAAGGGGGTCATAGTAGTACGGGGGCCCCATGGTTATTTCTTACACCCCTGCTGCACATCTAAATTCCAAACTCCTATGGATGTGAATCTTGAAAGTCGCACAAGCGTGACCACAAGATGCGGGTTGCTGGACCCCTTTTTTAAGATCATATGGAAATAGTCCCTTAACACTTCAAAGGCTTGTTTCTTTTTTTTTTTTTTTTTTTTTTTTTTTACATACAGCAAAATGCCTCTATTACTGTGCAAATTCTACTCGGGAGGTGTTTTTGTGTTTTTGAACTTTTGGAAACATTCCTGATCTGCATATGAAATCTTTTGTGCTCGTCTCTACTATTATTCGGAATTCCTAAGCTATTTCATGAATGCTTGTTCAGTGTAAAAGAATCTTGGCTAACAGGCTAGGTGCCGCAATGGGAAGGACTGGGCCCCTGCTCTTTCCCAGATTCCTGATGCATCGGTTACAAAAACCTACATTATATGGGGTGTAATATCCCAGGGGAGTGGGAAGGGTAAAATGTCATTACTTTTACATTGTGTAAATCAATGATATAAATACCATTGTAACCGTCAGGCTCAGAATCCTGAAAAAAATTCGGCTACTTGACGGCTACATTGTTGAATTTTTGAAAGAATCTAAATGCATTTTCGTTAGAAACAATAGAGACCTGTTTGTATAGAAGATTTTTGTAATTTGTGATTTCTGCTTCTGCGAGAAGTGGCTTTTGTAAGTCTGGAAGCTGCAAATTATGCTTCATTATGTCTGCAGAAATGAATAGATGTGAATGTGAGGTTTTGTGTTTTTTTGTCTTGCAGCTGTAAGGTGTGTTCACAGCGATTCTTACATATATTAATATTGTTTTTTCTAGGGCTGTACAATGGTGGATGGTGGTGTAATTCTTCCCATACTCATAATGGTCGCCTTTTCATCTCCCAGCATAGAAGGTGAGTATAAAAACTGCTATTGTGTTAGTGTTACTTGACTGCTTTCTTGTGCTGAATTCCGTATTACATAGAACTTTTCTATTAGAACACTATAAACTTCATTTTTACAGGGCCTACTTTTTTGTCTGTTATATACAGTATACAGAGCTGTTCTGCTTCTGCTCCATACACTGTGCTAGTTTCCAGATGTCACATAGTAGGTGAGGTTGGATGAAGACATCACTCCATCAAGTCCAATCTATAACCCTACAAACCCTACAGTGTTGGACTCCGACTAATCTGATGTTCATGACCTAGTCTAAAGTCAGGTCCTCATTATGAAAATTATGATAATCCCCTTTAGGCCGTGCACTACGTAGAAAATTGTAGCAATAATGCTTGTGTTCTTCTCTGATTTTCCAGTGTGTTTTATCATCTGTACATATAAGTCTATGGGGAACACTCAGCATTTTCACAGGTAAAAGTAAAGGGGTTCTCCAGGGTATTCATTTTTTTTTTATCCTGGAGGCTAGACAAGGTAGAAAAACAAACAAACAAAAAACACAGCGTGTCCCCGGCGCTCCAGTGTCTCAGTCCGCTGTCTGGTCCAGCTGCAGACTGCTGAAATAAAACCTGGGGTATAGGGGCAACACGGTGGCCCAGTGGTTAGTACATCAGCCTTGCAGCACTGGAGTCCTGGGTTCGAATCCTGCCAGGAACAACATCTGCAAGGAGCTTGTATGTTCTCCCAGTGTTTGTTGAATGGGAGGAAATCCATGCAAAGACATGGATGTTCTCCCTGTGTATGCATGGATTTCCTCCTATACTACAAAGACATACTGATAGGAGAAAAAATGTACATTGTGAGCCCTATATGGCGCTCACAATCTACATAGAAAAAAATAAATAAATAAATAAAATAAAACCTGGGGTACCGCAGGACTGGATAGTGGCCTGGGATACTGGAGTTTCAGGGACAGATGATTATGGGTGACCTCCACAAGATAGTCCATCAGTCCCAGATAAAGTGCCAACTACCTGCTGCCACTACTGGTGAGCAATCACAAGCTTACTGCATACTGTCTGAGTTCAGCTGTATGCAGGTGGCTCCTGAGCTCCCTCTAGTGGCCTGGTGGCTTAGCATATTTTCAATATGACATTCCAGAGGACTCTGACCTCTGTGTATCCAAAGTTTTTAGCAATTGGTGGATAATTGCTATTGCACACGTACATTATAGTGCATGATTTGTATCTGTGTTCAGTCTTCTCTGTATAAGTGGGGTTATTCTGCTAGCATCATTGTCCATTGAGTTCTCAGCCACTTGTAGGTGGGGGCTACAGGTTATGAGTAGAGGCACTGTTTACACGGTAAATGGAGATGTGGATGTTGCCGATACTTGTGAGTGGAGTTTATGCCAAAACAGGGAAATGAGGAGATGATCCTGACATTGAGATGGGAACGGGATCTTCAGCTCAGTCAAGCAACACAGCCAACCTGCGTGCCACCATGTAGTCCATCCATCCGCTCGCTATTAAGTTTTTTTTTTGGCAGTCGACATGTAAAATAATGATACATAATTCCTCTGTCTGTTCAGGAACTAGTCTGAACATCTGAAAACCTCACACACCCTTGTTATACGACAACCCCTGATACACGTCTGCAGCTCATAAACCGCACATCTGAAAGAGTTTGTCTTTTACGAACTCCCTTACAGATGCTTGATGGCCATCTTGTAAACGTCGGGGCCCCTTCTCGGTGCTTTTGCATATTTCACATTCCACATTCTAAAGGTTTTAATGCTGTGCACAAGACGGTGTTTTTATAAATGAGGATTGATAATAAGGTGAGGAATCTGCCGTGTGAGATCTCCGCCCGCCTTCCCCTGAGGCGTGTTACGCTCCGCTCGCTCTGCTGGCACTGTTGTGTCTGGCCTAGCTTGCCTGGAGAAAATAAGGGCCTTTTAACCTGATGAAAATGCTTTAGTGATGTTTTTTGAAAGCTTTTTCTCACATAAAGCTCCATCTAAACTTGTGGTGAGAACAGGCATTGAGGTTAATGGGAGAGCAGGTATAAAAGGGTTAATGAATAGTGTAGTATAATAATTGCTAATGTATACAGATACCTTTTAGACTACACTGTCCAAAACACAAGCCCCCCTTTTAATATGTGCCAGAGGGTTATTTCAGTAGCAGTAACATTTAGAAGACCCCCCACTCCTCCAAAAATGGCAACTTTTTTTTTTAAATTGTTATTATTTGGCTTTTTTACAATTCTGTAGAAATGGAGGTCTCTAGTTATTCCAAAGAGTGTCAGACAGTTGTCACTTGTATGGTCCCTATTGAGTGACAGCAAGCAGAGATCCTAAAACCAGCGAGGATAGAGTGTAAAAAGTGAATTAGGAAATTGTATAACCAAAGTACCCCTGGGTCTGAAAAGCCCAATAACATCCCTGATATGATCGGTGGGGTCACCAGGAGCATTTTGGTGTGTAGTTTTGTTCAAATCCATTCAGCTATTCCACAGGTATAAGGGCTAGTTCACACGTTAATTACGTGTGGCTTATTTTGGTCCTGAAAAAAAACCCGCTTCCTCATTAGGAAGCGTTTTTTGGATCTTGCTGCACTTTGGAGTGTTTTTTTTTTTTTTTTTTTTTTTTTTTAATAAAAACCGCTTCAAAAAATGCCAGGCGGTTTTCCCCTCCCGTAAAGTGAATGGGCTGCAAAAAAGCGTTGTGTTTTTTTGCAAAAAACCGCGCCTCTTTTGCGTTTTTCGCCTCCCATTCACGTCTATTGCTTTCTTCAGAAAACGCCTGAAGAAAGGTCATGTCGCTTCTTTTTTCCCCTAGCATAAAAAAAAAAATAGCGGAAAAAACAAAAGCTAGCCTTCTACATAGACCACCATTCTATGGAGGCGCATTTTGAGGCGAAATCCGTTGTCAAAAACCGCCTCCTTGTCCCCATGTGAACTGGCCCTAAGATTTTTAGTACTGATTTAAATTAGGTTCTACTAGTCAAGTTGGCTGCAACATTGGATCTGTGGGGTGGATCTGTGTGCTGTATCTTGTGCAGTTGTTACGACCCCCTTGGTTAATAGACTCTCATTTACATAAACTGTAACAGGGCTTATATCTGTGGAATGGATGAACAGATCTGGATAAACAAAACAGCAAAATGCTCAGGGTGACGGCACTGATCAGATGATGGATGTTATTGGGCTTTTCAGACCTGGTGACAGGTCCTCTTTAAGGGGGTTGTCCATTTACATCCTAATATTAGACAAAGCCCATGGGCATATGTGATGCGGTTTCTGGTAAAACATGGGGTGGTCTGTTTCATCAAATAATGGGGCAGTGAGTTTCTGTTGAGTCCTTTTCATCTTAAACGCCTCTTCTTGAGTAGGGTCTTTCACCACCTCTAATAAGTCCAGAATTTTTTCTCTAGCCCCCACCCTTTCCGAGCAATCTGTGCTGTTAGTTTTGGTGCTCGATATGCTATTTAGTCTCTGTACTGTCAGGAGGGCGGTGTCGGGCAGGAACAGACAAGGGGGTGATTCTGAGCTCTGACACTGGCTTCCTCTGGAGCTCTGAATCACGCCCCCTGCCTGACACCGCCCACCTGACATTACAGAGCTGAAATAGCACATCAGACACCAAAACTAACTGCGCTTGTTGCTCAGGATTGGTGAGGATGAAAGAGAAAGTTCCAACTGTGCTGGAATCAGTGGAGAGTTGACTATTAACATCTCACAGGAACTGAAATTAGTGAAGGTGGTAAAAGAACCTCGCTAAAGTCAGTCTGTCCATTCTTGCAGTTATAATAAGAATAATGGTGTCTGCTCCTGGGCGATGGTCCTATAAATCAGTGGTTGTTATACAAAGTATACCCCATTACAAATGGATGTAAGAAATAAAATTATAGACTGCAGATCATATCACTGCAAACAAGCTCCAAACTGGGGGAACGCTTGGATGAATCATAATTCATAAATCCTTGTAAATATTCTCCAGATGGACGTCGTCTCCTGCTGTTATGTGCATCAGAATGCGGCTCTGAACATAAAATATAGCCGACAGCTTAGAAATGGGAAATACAAAATCTGATTTTATTACTGTTATGATCTAACCAATCCAAGCTCTGGACCTTCACCATGTCCGCTACAGCACAGTAGGGCGTGTGTGTATAATGCACTAACTTCTTAAATGAGCATTACATTACATACAAAGTCTATTGTCTCTTAATTCACAAAGCAGATAATGGGAAAAAGCTCATTGCAGTGAACCTCAGCCCAGCCTGAAATTGCAGAATACAATCTTATTCAGTGGGATCACCAACGTGAAAAAAATCCCTACATCTATGATCAATGCACTCCTATACTTTGTGGTTTGTAGGATCTATCTTGTTTGTAAATGAGCCTTTGTGAAGTTATGTGCTCCCCTCTGAAGCACTGATGACCTCTCTGCTCCTCTGATGCACACAGGGTTTCCTCTATGAACAGGAGGTTAGTCTTGGTGCAAGTGAATTAAAGCCTTGATCTGATATTCATAGGCCTGCTATGCATTGTAAGCGTGACCTCGTGTTCATACAGGAAACACTGTATATACCAGAGCATAGAGGTCAGTGCTCTGGAGGGGAGCACATAACTTCACAATAAAGAGGTCAGCAAATTTATTTTCAAAGTTAGGGGCAAAAATGTCTTGTTCCAAATTGGTGCTCTGTAGTATCCTGCACTAATACTCTGGTGTCTGTTTACAGATGAGGAGGTAAAAGTGAATTCCGGCCAATATAAATGTGTGTGCGAGGGGATCTCCTGCGGCACTGGAGACCACTGTTACGGACAGCAATGCTTCGCCTCCCTCAGTATAAACGATGGTCACTTAGTATCTCAGAAAGGCTGCTTCCAAGTCTACGAGCAAGGAAGAATGACCTGCAAGACCCCTCCATCACCTGACCAGGCCGTGGAGTGTTGTCAGAGTGACCTCTGTAACATGAATATTACAGCATCCTTACCAAGTACAGGTTATATTTCCTCTCTTTGTCATATTGGTATTGTTCTGTATGTACATATAGGCTACAGGATACGTGATAAGTTTATGATCGTTGGAGGCTGCACCACCGGAATCCCAATGATTACAAAATCGGAGGTCCTGTGTTAAGATAACAACATAGTTGCACATAATGGAACTGGCCGAGCGCTATACTGAGCTAACTATGTGAGTCCCATAGACTTTCAATGGAGCAGCAGGGTGCATGCTCAACTGCTGCGGACTTCCCAATGTAACTCCCCCCACCCCCATCGATCCACTCATCACATGTCCTCGGGACCTCTAAACTATAAAAGTGCAATCTCCATTTATTAGTCCGTCTTGAGTACCATTTCCCCTCTTACCCTTTCCCAAATAGTGGTGGTTTTTACTACCGGCCCAACTCTGTGTCATTTTGCGTGCAGTTGGTCGCTGATCTATTACGATGTGGCGGCTCCTGAAGACCATATATTTTTGTTACCAAGATGATTATAGTTATTTGCATCCTTCAACTCTAAAATAGTTCCATAATTTGCTGTGTGACTTGTGAGGCCGGGAGGTAGCACAAATCTATAATCTACTGCGAGGAATAAACCATTCTCCAATATAAAACTGTCCGCTCTTGTTACTTCGCTTATACCGCACTACAATGCCAACATAATAATCTGATAAGCTCCATCTCCAGCTGGCAAGTGTTTCATTCATAAATGGCTCCTTAAACACTCCCACGAAAAATGCCTTAAAGGGGTTTCCCGCTAAGGATTCTTATTCCTTATCCAGCGATCATGAGACGTTGTCCTTAAGTGCTCCTTGTGAATGGAGGTGGTGATGACGAAGCTTCATTCACTTCTATGGGACGGATAGTGATTGCTGTCCTGGAAGTCCCAAAAAAGCGAATGGTATGGTGTCTGAGCATGCACACCACATGAAACATAGATCCTTCAGAAAGTGGAAAAGAACCTTTAATGGGTTATTTCCCCCTCACCCCTTAAACATGAGAGAACAGAGCTGTAGACAAAGATGGCTGTATTGGGCTATTGCTGGCAGTCCTATACAGATAAAGTGGAACATTGGCGCGTATTCGCAGCCATAACACTGTCTCAGTAGTGCACAACAAAACTCGATTTTCATAGATGATACAGGTCTTGGTCGGACCTCCAGCTTTTACAGAGGATGTTTCATCATGTGGTTTTTTTTTTTTTGTTTTTTTTTAACTTGACCTCTTTTAATCCTTTTAACAGGTGCCGCTCCATTTATTCTACCACAGTTGGAATTTTCTCTAGCCCCCACCATTCCTGAGTAAACAGTGCTGATGGTTTTGGTCCCTGATATGCAAACTAGACTCCCTAATAACAAGTGGGTGATGTCAGGCAGGAGCAGGCAAGGGGTGTGATTCTTAGACCTCCAATCAGAGGTGGGCAGTGTCAGAGCTGAGTCACGCCCCCTTGCCTGCTCCTCCCTGATGTCCCCACCTTGACAATAGGGAGTCTAGTTAGCATATCAGGCACCACAACTAACAGCCCTGATTGCTCAGGAATGGTGGGGGGTAGAGAAAAAACATTCAAAGTGTTCTGGAATCGGTGGAGCAGCACCGAGTAATAGTTACCAAGAACTGGAGTTGGTGAAAGGTCCTTCTTTAAGGGTTTGTTTTGTTTTGTTTCTCCTCTAAAAGAAATGAGGATGCACTGACCTGTGTTTGGTGGTCCTTGTTTCTCTGGAAGATTAGATTTGCTTGCGGAGCCGAGTCATTAAATATTTGATTTAGTCATAAATTCAGGGTCATGGCAATTTAATGGATAATTGTGGAAACATAACAGAGGTGAACGCGTGCTCTTTCAAGGACTTTTAGCTGCTATGTAGAGAGAAATATAAAGTTATTGTGTTCTTCACCACATGGCGTCATCCTACAGATGCTGAATGCTCTATTCTTATTCATCTAGGGAGGTCAACGGATAGTGAGGCCTTAACTTACAGCGTCCAAACTCTCGCCATATTTGTCCTTGCACCGGTGATTGTACTGATAGTACTTTCTGTTGTGGCCCTGCTGGTCTTCCGAAAAATTCAGCAGCGGCACATGGAGCGATTGAGTACTCGAGATGCAGAGTACGGCACGATAGACGGGCTGATCGCATCCAATGTGGGGGACAGCACCCTTGCCGTAAGTATATATATTTGTGCTCTGAATTTTCAGGTAAAGTGCAAGTCTTGTATTCCTTAAAGGTACTCAAGGTGAAGCTGATTCACTGTGCTAAACCTGGTTCAGGGCCTGAGGGGGAGGAGTATGACCTAAGGGATAAAAGAGAGAATCCATGGGTCATGCTCCTCCCCCTCAGGCCCTGCACCAGGTTTAGCACAGTGACTCGGCCTTGCGTGGAGTGTTCCTATAACCTGAAAGGAGCCTATTCCTCTGGGGTCAAACACTTTGTAGGATCACCTAAGAAGAGTGGGGGGAAGGGAAATGACGACTGATAGGAACACGTTTCTGGCACTGACTGAGTAGTTGTCACTTTCCAAGTCCAATATTAAAAGCACACGTCCAAGTCTTATTTTATTTTTTCCTATTCTATTCAGATTCTCCAGATTCAGTGAGATCTATGCAGATAGGTCATAACTACCTAAGATCTAAGCCAGGAATATCTCTTTAATTCTGCATTTTGCATAGTGTTTTGTTATATCTTTAGGGTGTACATGTATGCTAAACATACCGACTGTGGGGTAATTGGTGAGACGAAAGCCAAAATGCTGTCCCTTTGTCGTGGTGGTATATAGAGATGAGCGAGTAGTATTCAATCGAGTAGGTATTCGATCGAATACTACGGTATTCAAAATACTTGCACTCGATCAAGTACCACTCGCTATTCGAATGTAAAAGTTCGATGCAGAACCAGCGTTGATTGGCCGAATGCTATACAGTCGGCCAATCAATGCTGGTTCTTCTCCTACCTTTAGAAGTCTTCTCCGTGCAGCTTCCCCGCGGCGTCTTCCGGCTCTGAATTCACTTTGCCAGGCACCGGGCCTGGGCAGAGCCGACTGCGCATGCGAATTCAGAGCCGGAAGACGCCGCGGGGAAGCTGCACGGAGAAGACTTCTCGGAGGATCCAGCCCGACCCTCACTCGTGGACTTGGTAAGTATAATTTGATTGAACGTTGCCTACCCCTGAAACGAGCATTTTCCCCCCATAGACTATAATAGGATTCGATATTCAATTCGAGTAGTCGAATATTGAGGGGCTACTCGAAACGAATATCGAACCTCGAACATTTTACTGTTCGTTCATCTCTAGTGGTATACATCTAAAGACCACTAAAACACAGGAAAGCATAGTGTTGTAAGCCCCATACAAAAAAGTATGACGCAATGTGACTGTGATGTGCTGGTACGGAGTCTGTATAAAGTTTTTCTAGAATTTATTTTACTAAAAAATACAGTAGCAAAAAAAATAAATAAAAAATAGTTCACAGAATCCAGGTTAAATGTCCTAGTAAGGTGAAGACTCTTCTCTGTTTGAGATTAACCCATCGGAGGACATAGTAACACATTTTAACCTTGCTCCTGAAATATTAGGTCACTTCTTGTTGTAGAATGTGCAGTGCTGCCACCTAGTGGTACAATTTGATTAGGTTCCTTTTTGTTACATTGTTGTAGTTCTTTTTGTTACAGTGTTCAGTCTTGGCGATACTTTTTATTGCTGTTTTATTTTCAGTGATTTATCTTTCCCTTCCTCTCTCTCCAGGATCTGCTGGATCACTCGTGTACGTCCGGCAGTGGCTCTGGGCTTCCGTTCCTGGTGCAGAGGACAGTGGCTCGCCAGATTACCCTTGCAGAATGTGTTGGTTAGTATTGATGTATTATTTTTTTTTTGTCTATATGCTATACAGTAAATGGGTACCACTAAGGTTAAGAACACACTGTCTGTGCACTTAAAAGGGTTTTCCAGGCCTGGTTCACATCTGCGTTCGGTATTCCATTCGGAGAGCCCGCTTGGGGACCCCTGAACAGAATACCGAACGAATTGACAAGCAGTGAGCTTATGAAAGCACATGGACCCCATAGATTATAATGGGGTCCGTGTGTTTTCTGTGCAGTGTCCGCACGGAACATGCAGAGAGGAAAGTACCGTACTTCAAGAACTACTTTTCTCTCTGCATGATTAGTGTGGAAAACACATGGACCCCATTATAGTCTGTGGGGTCCGTGTGCTTTCATAAGCTCACTGCTTATCAATGCTTTTGGTATTCCATTCGGGTGGTTCTTATCTGGACTTCCCGAATGGAATACCGAACGTAGATGTTAACCAGGCCTAAGATGGATCATAAATTAAAGATCAGCAGGGGTCCGACACCCGAGCCCTCTGCTGATCAGCTGTTTGAAGAGGCTGCAGCATTTCTACCAAGCACAGCGCCATATGTTATGTAGTTTTTTTTTTTTTTTTTTTTTTTTTTTTTGCCTCGTATCGTATCTCAGCCCTTTCACTTGAATGGGACTGAGCTTCATCCAGGCCATGTAACCACTGAATGCAACATCACATGGCCTGTGAAGGGGAAGCAGTGCTTGGGGAGTGCCAATGTTGCTTCAAACAGCTGCCCTGATGGGGTTTTGGGTTTTGCACCCCATGGCAGTGGCTGACGTTTAGTGGTTGACCTACCTAGGGGTAGGTCCTCAATTATCAAGTCCATGAATATCCCTTTAACCTAAAGTATATAAACTGGTAAAAACTATTACAGAAACTCTCCCATAGGCAACCATTATGTCATACTGTTTTTCAACTGTATAGGAGAGTGCAGCAGATTCTCAGACAGAGGGTCACCACAAAAACCTGTCTACTGTGCCATATACCTTTTTCTACTCGTGGGCTTGACTTTTTTTGGGCCTATCTACATTGGTTTCACTAGAAGGGTCCCTCGTGATCAAGTCATCACAGGTCATGACCCCAGCGAATTGCTAAAACAGAAAAGGTAGCAATAGTGCAATGGTTCTACAACTTTTAGCAACATATTTCAGAATTTCTTGCATGTAGATGGCGCTGTTTCCCATCCAGTACATATTAAAATCCACTGTACACCTTCCTAAACCGCAGACAGCGATTTTATAGAGATTACGTTCATCCTGAGCCAAGTAACCTTTCTAAGTAAGTTTTTAATAGGCAAACTTTAGCCACATTTTGGGTTTCTACATACGAGACCTAAAAATTCCTGACGCAGGTCCTAGTTTTAAGCAGATAAATTTAGCCTATCTGAGGTGCTTTTATCTGCTAGACTGTTAAAGTCAGAACAAGCGCTGACACAAAAGCGCCATTATATTCCCTGCTTTATGAAGGAAGCGCGGAGCAGCCAAGTCCTGTAACAAAGTGCTGGCACGGTCCCGGCTCCTTTCACTGCTCTCTACCTGCAAGGATTTTCCTATTGTGCGAAGCTCCGATATTTTAATGAGTGTCAGTTTATAAAAATTCTTGGCAGACGGGTTCACGGTTTACTGACATGGGTTGATAATGTAAGACGTATTACCATTCAGTGCCTTTAGACGTGTGGGGCAGTGCCAGGAGCGTCACATTACAATGCCCGAGCCCCATTCGAGATTGGGTTTCAGCTGTTCATACTAAGCTGAGTCTTTATTTCATGTGTCCTCTGTGGATCATGACCGATAAACACTTGTTGTGTTGCCTGTTTTACAAAAACAGGAGTCTAAATGGTTGTGCCCTTAACCCAATCCTCCACGTTTTGACTGTACAGCACCCAGTGCCCCATCCTTAAAGGGAGTTTGTCACCAGGAATCGCGATACAGCCACATTGCATTATGTTGAGCACCTTGTTACCTTTAGATGCACCAATAACTTAAAATGAGGCTCAAGTACCTTGGAGTCTGCTGGTCTTGATGCCTATTGCATCCGGTAACCCGTCTTAAACTGCATCAGTAGAGGGTGCAGGATGGGTTGAGCATTTCTGGGAACCCATAAGTTCCCTCCGATGCAATATAATGGTTTCATGCCCCCACATACAATATACTGCCTCCTTATTGCTTCTTACACTATGCCTATACCTAACTCCAGTTACTATCTGGTTAGTGGGGCCCCCTTAAACTCTGGGGCCCCATGTAATTGCTTGGGTTGCATGATGGAACTGGGACTCATTTTTTAGCAAAGTATTGCGATTCTTTTCTTCATTTAATGATGTATATTTCCTCCTTCCAGGTAAAGGTCGCTACGGCGAAGTATGGCGCGGCCACTGGCAAGGAGAAAGCGTTGCTGTAAAGATCTTTTCGTCCCGAGATGAGAAGTCCTGGTTCAGGGAGACCGAATTATACAACACGGTGCTGCTGAGACATGAAAATATTCTAGGTAAGCTATTCCCAGCGCACATACCAGTACACAAGTGCCCTGTCTGCCGCAGACTAAAGGCTTTGCTGCATTAAGTCCATGACATCCGGAATTTTTGGACCTCTCCGAGCACTGACTGTAGATGGAACAGGGCCTGGGTTACCGCGAGTGTCACAGAATTCTTGGCCTGCCCTTCGGGAACGCGGGGTGAACGTTCAGTTTGGGAGAGCGAGGATTTAATTAGCAGAAGCCGCTCCTGCGTCCTCACCAGATGGTTCTAGCTGATGGGAATGCGAGACAGCTACTTGTTTTAGTAACTGTTTAATAGCAACTACTGTTAATGGAAAAGTACCAACCTCCCCGGGCCCTGGCTCTCAGGCTGGTGCGCGTAACGCTGCTTTTTAATTGATATGCGCGGCCACTGCCAACTGTAAGCCTCAGATTTCTTGAAATCTGTAGTAAGGAAAGTAAAATTAGTGTAGCCTCTAAAATTAGGCTTTGGGGCTTCAATGGTGA
Organism: Leptodactylus fuscus; assembly: GCF_031893055.1. Lineage (NCBI taxonomy): Eukaryota > Metazoa > Chordata > Amphibia > Anura > Leptodactylidae > Leptodactylus > Leptodactylus fuscus. The sequence continues at coordinate 78,653,531 of NC_134272.1, forward strand.
ATGGGGTCTGAGCCGTAACCAGCACTTGCTGAGCACAGGCCTACTGTTTTATGGGAACGTTCAGGAATCCCATCACATAAGGGGGATTTATTAAAGGGGCATGAAAAAGTCACCATATTTGGCGCACACCTGTTCTATGGATTGTGACCTTTTGCTGGTTTGCACCGCACTACCCAATGGTGGAGGGACTCATCATTGTGGTTATGACCATTTTTTTTAGTGCAAAAAATTTGCAAATCACCTATGTGTGGTTTAAGGCTCTGTGACAGTGTGCACCTAAAATCACAAGACAAAAAATTCCTGCATGCCAGATTTTATCATCCAGAGCTTTCAGTTAACAATGGGGTCCATTATAGCCATCGGGGTTTGTTGACATCTGTATGTGTAGTTCCGGTCCTGCAGCGGGAAACCTTGAATGCAAACACTGTGACAATCGGCTTCTATTGGGAGCCATCAAACTATACAGGAGGTATCCAGGGGGGTGGCAAAGAAGTTTGAGGACCCGTCTTCATTGGAAAACCCCATTAGGGTGGGTTCACACCTGTGCCCGGTCTTTGGTTTGCAGGTTTCCGTCTTCTGCCTGAGAAACTGGACAGGAGACGGGAACCCGGCGGTCAGTTTTCAAACCCATTAGCTTGAATGGGTTTGAAAGTGACCGCCCATGAGCGTCTTCTGCCTTTCTGCTGTGAACCCGTTTTTTTTTTCTAAGCAGACACAAAGTCCTGTATGTCTGACCTTGTGTCCAGTTAAAAAAACAAAAAAGAAACAAAAACTGTTTCACCGCAGAAGCGCCCAAGATGCTCACGGGCGGACACTTTGCAAACCCATTGAAGTGAATGGATTTGAAAACGGACTGCCGGGTTTTCGTCTCCTGTCCAGTTTCTCGGGCAGAAGGCGGAAACCTGCAAAGCGGAGACCGAGCCTAGGTGTGAACCCGCCCTGAAACTTTAAATAAAGATATGCACCGCTTTACATTACGTGCATCATTTCTAGGCCACAAACTATAAGGTTTTGCCCCCTGTATCAACCAGAAGGTGTAATAGGAACAGCTGTAAGGTCCCGGACACCCGCTTGTGCCATGCCTCGCTTGTACTAGTTACATTCTTCACTTGCTGTTGACAGTCCTTGCGTTGCGCCTGCTCTCCTCGCTACCGTCTATTCCGCTGTGGTTTCTGCTTGCTTGAGCGCTGTTTACCGAACTGTCTTACTCCCAGACTGTGTTGTGTGTTTTTATGGGGAGTTTTTTTGCCCTTTTTCCACCAGTTTTTAAGCCTCCACATTCCTGACATTTTGTTTTCTTCTCCTTCCCATTAGATTTGCCTTCTCTCCATAACTCTTTTTGCATGTTCAGACAGCAGTGTAGCAAAGCAAGAATTTGTTGCCTTTATTTAGGTCCTGGAAAAGTAACATCCCTCCAGAAAATATGCTCCATTGTGTGCGCACCCCTGGTGCCTTGGGCTCCGTTCTGGCGTTCAGTATGAGCTTGGGGCCGCTTTGTGCCCTGTTTTACAAGCGGGTTCTTACTGTCTGGGCAGGCTTGTGTATTGATTCTGGTTCTCACTTTTTAATAGTGGGATTAAGTTTTAACACCGCGTGTACCAGTAAATAGGAGGCGAGGTACAGAATGAGTCTCTACTTGAGACACATCGCACAAGGCTCTGAAATATGCCACACTTGGCTACAGAGATTAGCTTTGGGATTAGCTGTCTATGGAATAAAACACCTTCTCTTTCAACGATTTTTTTTTTTGTCCCCCTGTAATTTGTTTTCCTGGCTTGTTACATATTGCTCACTTGTATCTGTTACTTTGTATATGTATTCACATAGTGTATGGGTAGTGCTAGTTCTAGTACACCGCACCTCCTGCACACAGACGATGAGCAAATATGCTGGTCTGATGATGATGACATATTATCAATACCAAAGGTCCCAATATTAAATATTGCTTTAACATAAAAACATTCCCTTTTTAATCACATTAAAGAAATTTTTGCGAGGTTTTTAATTTTATATATATATATAATTTTAATACCTAGCCTTAGGGATTGATATCAGATGGGTGGCAGTGTCAGACCATGACATATCAGCTGCTCGATCTGGATTCAGTGATGAAGGCATAACAGTCGCCTGATCAGATATTGGTGATCCAGCCTTAGGATCGGTCATCAGTATATAACGCCTGGAAAACCCCTTTATTGCTGCAGTACCATTCACAGCCCATGACCAGGAGGGGCACTCTTTCTTGTAACCCTTGACACTGCGGTCTATAGTCTACATCCATATAGATATAATATATTTATATATACACACCATGTGATCTGCCTTTGGCTTATATCGCTTTTTTCTCTTACCAGGTTTCATTGCCTCAGATATGACTTCCAGAAACTCCAGCACACAGTTGTGGCTTATTACGCACTACCATGAAATGGGATCCCTCTACGATTACTTGCAAGTAACTACGTTAGACACGGTGACCTGTCTCAGAATTGTCCTTTCCATAGCCAGCGGATTAGCACATTTACATGTTGAGATATTCGGTACGCAAGGGAAACCTGCCATCGCTCACCGGGATTTAAAGAGCAAGAATATTCTAGTGAAGAAGAACGGACAGTGCTGCATAGCCGATCTAGGTGAGGGTCTCGCATTATGCTGGTGGGATATGGTTCCTTGCATCCTTCCATAGGCACCGCTCCGCTGATTCTGGCACAGTATGAATTTGTTCTCTAGCCCCTGCCATTCCTGAGCAATCAGTGCTGCTAGTTTCAGCACACAAAATACTAATTAGGCTTTATCTAGGACCTCCCACCTGACAATCTGCTTCAGTCCTGGACCGCCCATCTGTCAGTATAAGAACCTACTTAGCATATTGGAGGCTGAGACTAACAGACATGATTGCTCGGGAACTGTGGGGGCTTCAGAACAAAGTCCAACAGTGCCAGAATTGGTGTGGCGACACTTATTAAAGGGTATGAAGATTTGGTATTGATGAAAGGTCCTCTTCAAAGGTCTCAGAGCGAACACTGTTCTGATCAGCCGATCCGAACAGCACGCACCCATAGAAATAAATGGAAGCACCTGTGACGCCGGCCGGTCGCCGGCAAAGTCAGCATCACAGGTGCTTCCATTCATTTCTATGGGTGCGTGCTGTTCGGATCGGCTGATCCGAACAGTGTTCACTCATCTCTAATTATATGGAGAGATTTGTTTTACCTTCTAGTTGTAATATAGCAAATGACCACCAGGTGGCAGTGTCCACTCCCGTTATCGTGGCTAGGTCGATTTGTATACAAAGCTTAATATTAGCGAGTACGAATATTGTGACCTGTGACTCTTCTGATGTCTACACGGATGTATATAGGGATTTTGTTACATCTGACGTTGACCAATAATAGAGACCTATCCTTAAATATCTTTAATTGTATAGAAGTATCTACTTGGGATTTAGCTAGTGTAGAGAACCCCAAAAATAATAATTTCCCATTTCCAGCATTAACCCTTAAGTCCTATCATGGTGTCGATCATACACCACTACCATACACATATCATTATGATAGACAACGTGTTAGTACTTAAGGGTTAAGGAATACTGGTGATGCCAGACTAGCAAATATTATAGATTATTTTACAGTGATATACATACTCGTACATATAGTCTGTCAGGCTATCTCCAAAAATCGGATACAAAGGGTTACCAGTTGGGGGCGCTTCGCTGCACTATCCAGTCTTGGACTGGGCATATACACATCAGTTTGACAAGGGGGTTGGCATCTCCCAGTTGTCAATTTATTAACCTGTTTTTAGAAGGAACAACAGAAGAGCAGCACAATCATGTTGGAAATATAAGCCTGGACTACAATAGAGTTGACTGGTCCTCTGAACACGTTGTACTTCTATGTTGACTGCTAAGCCCCTGGTTCACATCTGTGTTCGGTATTCCGTTCAGGGAGTCGATATGAAGACCCCCCCAGATGGACTACCAAACACATTATAGGAGTTCTATCATTAGAATCCCTTTGTATTAGCTAAGTACACGTCGGAATAGCCTTAATAAAGACTATTTTTCTCTTACCTTTCTTTTTCTGATCTGCGGCGATGTCCCTGAGAAATTTCTTCTTTCTTCTATATGTAAATGAGTTTTCAGACCGCACAGGAGACGATTCCCTTTGCAGTCCGAAAACTCTCCTGCAACGCCTCTGTCGTCTTCTGCCGTCCACCTCTTCACAATGTCACTGGCCGCATCTTCACCCAAAAGCTCCAACTGCGCGTGTCCGCCGGCCATGTTCCTGTGGTCTCTTACACAAGCACCTGTTCAGCCACAGGAAAATGGCCGATGGGCATGCGCAGTTGGCGCTTTTGGATGAAGATGGGGCTAGTGACTCAGCGAAGAGGCGCCTGGCGGAAGAAGACAGGCGTCGCTGGAAAGTTTTCGGACAGCACAGGGAACGCCCTCTGTGCTGTCTTACAACTCATTTACATATGGAAGAAATATGAAATTTCTCAGGAACGGTGGCACGGATCACTAAAAGCATGGTAAGAGAAGAATCGCCTTTCTTATGCCTTTCCAACATGTTCTTAGCTAAACAAGGGATTCTAATGATAAAATCCCTTTAAAAAGCAGTTGGCTAAGAAACCACACGGACCTCATTATAGTCCACAGGGTCCGTGTGGTTTCTTAGCCAACTGCTTTTTAAAGGGATTTTTATCATTAGAATCCCTAGTTTCCGATTGGTGTCTGCATGAAACATGCGGACAGAAAAGTACTGCAAGCGCCACTTTTCTCGCATGTTTCTTGGTGTAACCACACAGACCCCAATATAGTCTATGAGATCCATGTGGTTTCTTATCTAACTTCTTTTTAATGTGTATAAGTTTTGGTTCAGGGGGTCCCCAAAGTGTACTCCCCGATTGGAATCCCAAACACAGATTTGAACCAGGGGGTAAGCATACACAAAAGACTCTACTGCAGTTGACTGCAAACTTCCCAATCCCTCTATGTCGAACGCTTCTTCTGTTTGGTTGGAATTGATTTCCAATCCTACCTGTCTTTTATTATCCAGTGAAATTCCTTTAATTAAACATCCTCCATTATATATTGTGTATATAATTTATATTCTTGTATTCCAGGGTTGGCCGTCATGCACTCACAATCCACCAATCAGCTCGATGTCGGGAACAACCCCCGTGTAGGCACCAAGAGGTACATGGCTCCCGAAGTTCTCGATGAGACCATCCAAGTGGATTGTTTTGACTCTTACAAAAGAGTTGATATTTGGGCCTTTGGCCTGGTCCTCTGGGAAGTTGCCAGACGCATGGTTAGCAACGGTAAGCTGTTTGTGTTTTCAGCCTGGTACCACGTGTTCACACGTCCTCGCTCTGCTCGCTCAGACATTCTCAGAAGCCTTGGCTCATGCCGCTATTTTGAACTTATAAAATGTTCCTTGTGTTTTATTTGGGGTCGAACTGTCACCCAGTTTTAAGGATTGTGTTACTGTTTTTATTTTGTTGTGTAGTGTTTGTCTGGCACGTAAGTCCTGCCAACATGTAGATGGTGGGCGCTAAACTAATATAGATGTATCTAAGATGCTGGGTGTATCTAAGGTGCCTGTACAATATTGCTTTCCTGACTGTTTCTATAGTTAGGATGGATAGATAGATAGATAGATATGAGATAGATAGAGAGATAGATAGGAGATAGATAGATAGATAGGAGATAGATAGATAGATAGATAGTAAATAAATCGTGGACAACTCAAGTAACCTCTCCGATTTTCAGCCGCACGGAAATTATATTTTTTTCCTTCCAACTTCCTAAATACTAATTTTACCTATTGTTGTTCCCCCCTCCCCATTTCCATCCAAAATAATATGAATAAAATTTGGTGAACAAGCTGAAGGTACGCAGAAAATGGTGCCCTTAAAAAGTATGGCTTGCCCTGCAAAAATGAAGCCCTTATAATCTTAATACATATAGTTCCACCCAGAATTTTTTTTTTTTTTTTGATTGTGAGCCCCATATAGGGATTACAATGTACATTGTAGTATGGAAGGAAATCCATGCAAACACGGGGAGAACATACAAGCTCCTTGCAAATGTTGTTCCTGGTGAGATTCGAACCCAGGACCCCAGCGCTGCAAGGCTGCAATACTAACCACTGAGCCACCGTGTTTCCCCATTGCAGCCAGATTCTGCAATACTCTACTATTCGGAGGATACAACCCAGACAATGCAGAAACATTAGAATAAAAAAAACTAATCAACAGTTCCCACGATATAGAAACCTTCCATTATACTTAGGAGTTGAGACGAGGTAACGGCGCTTTGTTTTCTTCAATAGTCCTCATGTCTTCTATAAAAAGACTAGACGACACGTCACATATGTGTACAGATATGAAGTGCATGAGGATACGAGGATTGCGGGGTTAATAGTGCCGAATGAAGGGGTCGGGATCAGATTAGGGAATTTGTTACAGCTCAATACCAAAAAAAAACCCTCCCCGGTATAAGGTCAGAATAGGCCGCGTCCTTAAAGGGGTTAATGAGCCGTGCCACTTTTCCCCTAGAAACCGCTTAAGAAATTATGCAGATTACATATTAATATTATATATTTTTAGTTTTTTTTTCCTCCCCCTTGGGCACAGAAATAAGAATACTGAATCTAGTTTACTCCTCGGTTTTGCTTCGTTTCCATTTTTGGTGGGAACAAGTCGTACCCATCGCCTCCCTTCTACGCAAGAACTGCTTATTATAATGATGCCTTCAGGCTCACGTGTAACCGAAGAACGCTGCAAAGCAACTCTGCTTATTATAGTGTTATAATGGCCGCTGCCGCTATGGAGTTGTGACCAGAGGAGTAATGTAGGGATTTGGCCTGTGCGGGTCTCCTCGCTGACCATGTTATGGGGCTGTAGTATGTAGTATGTTCCTCCATATACTTCTCACCTAGAAGCAATAGAGCACCAGATGGCGGCACTTGGCGTGTCTACAACTCCTTGTGTCCTCTATCGGAGATCTCCATGTGTATTAGGAGGAGCATGGATTATATCAGTAGCGACTATTGGAAGAAGTTTTTCTTGTTCTTACCACTTCAAAGGCTTCTGGCTAATAAGTAACCTAAAATCCACAATGTGTAATTCTCGGCCGCTCTCCGTATTGAGGATCCTCCATATCGCTGATAGTACGCCTACTTATCGCCCTCTCATTATGGATGTCCTTGAGAAGTCCCATTTATACACTGGTGGTAAAAGGGTTATTCACGCTGACAACTAAAGGACCTTCTATATGGGCCAAGCTAATAGTCGGGCATGGACGTGCATGAGGATGAAGGATCATTGGACTGTGTGAGGATAAAGGAACGTTCCTTCCAGTACCGGTTGCCATCAGACGTTTGGCAAAGGCCAATTTTCTAAAGTGTCCGTCCTTGGGAATGGTGGTTCCTAATAATTGGCCCGACAATAGGGATGTGTAAAGGGGTCTTCTACAAGATAATCCCAGCCCTTATGTCCTGTTAGGGCATATGGAGAACTGTTCTTTATAGTTGGCCATTTGCATGACACGAATCATGTCTGTATGGGTAATTGCTTTCCTTGCAACCATAGGTGGTCTTTTTAGGGTGTTCTTCCTTCACCCTATAAAGGAAGAACAACCCAGGATGTTCAGCTGTGAAGGCAACCTTAAAGAGGACCTTTCATGTCCTCGGGCACGTGTGGTTTTATATACAGTGCGCTGAATTCAGCATATGCCCGAGGACATGAAAGGCCTGTTTTTTTTCTAACTGTTGCATTGAAAATACCTAAATAATTGGCAAGTGTCACTCTATTCTTAGGTTTAGTGGTCAGACTGAAAATTGCACATTACAGGGGGCAACACTGTGGCTTAGTGGTTAGCACTGTAGCCTTGCAGCACTGGAGTCCTAGGTTTGAATCCCGCCAGGAACAACATCTGCAAGGAGTTTGTATGTCCTCCCCATGTTTGCATGGATTTCCTCCAATTCTACAAAGACATACTGATAGGGAGAAAAATGTACATTGTGATCTATATATGGGGCTGACAATCTACATGAAGAAAAAGAAGATTGCACGTTATAGAATGTATATATTATAAAATCTAGATAATAAACCAAATTCATCCAAAAATTGTTGCCCTGGGAAGCTTCATGATCCTCTACCGGATTGTTTTCGATTTGTCTGATCCACTTTATTAACCTGTGATCGTTTCACTAATCAGAAATGTCTCCTTATTTCCAGGTATTGTTGAGGATTACAAGCCACCGTTTTATGATGTCGTTCCCAATGATCCCAGTTTTGAGGATATGAAGAAAGTTGTCTGTGTGGATCAACAAAGACCAAACATTCCCAATAGATGGTTTTCAGACCCAGTAAGTATTTGGTCCATACAAGTCTAAAAAGGCAGACTTCTGGTCGGTGCACCACTGCGACATGACAAATGCTCACATACTATTGGGTATTTATGTTAAAGGGGTCTTCCAGGCCCCCAGACACTCTCCATACTCATGACCTATCCTAAGGACACTCGGACCCCGCACTGATTGGATGTTCCAGCTCCGGGTGTTGGAAGCTATATAGTAGCGAGTGCTGGATGTACACGGCACAGTCTGATATATAGTGGCAATGCCAAGGTGCTGCAGCTCTGCTCCTGGTCACTTCAGTGGGTGCAGAGTTGCAGTACTAAGATGGTGCTTAATAGAACAGCTGATCAGTAAGGGGTCCAAAGTGTTGGTTCCCTATTAATAGGAATTTGGCAGGTTTATTCTTACTGGGAACTCGTCTCGAATGTATATAACACATTCATATAATTTTATAGAACGGTGCATTTTAATTAGATAATGTTTCACTTTGGTTCTAGAGATGAGCAAGTAGTGTTCGATCGAGTAGGTGTTCGATCGAATACTACGGTATTCGAAATACTTGTACTCGATCGAACACTACTAGTTGTTTGAAGTTTAAGGTTTGATGCAGAACCAGCGTTGATTGGCAGAATGCTATACACTGCCAATCAACGCTGGTTCTTCTCTTACCTTTAAAGTCTTTTCTGTGCAGCGTCCCAGCGGCGTCTTCCGGCTGGAATTCACTCTGCCTAGTCATCCGGCCTAGGCAGAGCCGACTGCGCATGTGCGGGCATTCCCTCTCATGCGCAGTCGGCTCTGCTCAGGCGTCGGGCCGGGCAGAGCCAACCGCGCATGCGCAGTCGGCTCTGCCTAGGTCCTGATGCCTAGGCAGAGTGAATTCCAGCCGGAAGACGCCGCGGGGGCGCTGCGCCGGGAGAAGACTTCAAGGAGAATCCAGCCCGACCGTCACTCATGGACTTGGTAAGTATAATTTTATCGAATTTTGCGTACCCCTGAAACGAGCATTTACCCCCATAGACTATAATGGGGTTCGAAATACAGTCGAACAGTGTGCGGCTGTTCGAATCGGATTTCGAACCTCGGACATTTTACTGTTCGCTCATCTCTATTCTTTACATCTTACATATGTAGTTTTTCCATCATCCTCATTATTTTTCACTCTTTGTCCCCCCCCCCCCTCCAGACGCTAACATCGCTGGCTAAACTGATGAAGGAATGCTGGTACCAAAACCCATCGGCGAGACTCACAGCCTTGCGCATCAAAAAGACTCTTACCAAAATTGACAATTCCTTAGATAAACTGAAATCAGACTGCTGAACATCAGCGTAAGGAAAATGGATTCAGATACAGTGCTTGCTTGCCGAGGTGTAGACTTCTTACTTTTCTTTTCCAAACTGTAACTGTAAAAGCCGAACTTCTTAATGCGCACCCGCCTTTCCAAGACGGTCCTGCTGTCAGATCTTTAGGATACAGCCGAAAAAATTCCTGTAGCAGCGACATGGCAGGATCTGCGGCTATTACAGCACTTCACTGAACACTTGCATCGATGCAGACCCGTGCAAACAAGCATCGGGGGGTGGTGATGAGCGTTCGGGACAGATCTGGGCATTAGAAGATGAATTTTTTTTGGAAGCAGAAGATGAAACCGTTTCCATCATGGCAAGAGAACCCCCCCCCTCCTCGGCCTTCCCTAAGGAATTCCCATGGATCTTAGCGGATTTTCATTAGCAATATTTCGTGTGCGTCTCCGTTCTATTGCACTAGAAATTCTTTGCATTCCTTGCTTGCACTGTAACGGTTTAATTTAATGACGGATGCCAAATATACGGTTGGCGGTGTACGGATCTGTGTTAGGAATTACACCAGTTCAGTTCTGGGGAATGATCTGAAAAAACAAAAAAAATTATATATATCTATAAAAAAAAAAAAAAAAGCCTGAAATACAAGTCGTCAGCATTAGCTGGATTTTACATGTGTACTGATGTTTACAACCATGCTGAACATATGTTTTTGTTTTTATTTTTTTGTTTTATTTTTTTGTAATCTATAAAAAAAAAAATTCAAATTTATTTATTATTGGTGCACTTAAATTTCAAAAAGAAAAAGAAAAACTGAACAGTGCAAATGGCCGCCGCTCGATTTTCGTTTTTTTTTTCTTCCAGCTCTTCGCAAGTCTTTTTGTATCACGTGATCATGAGGAATCCATCATTTTTTATTTTATTTTTTTTGTATGCTCACATTTGCAATTTCACCTTCTTTCTTCTCTATCCGGAGAAGTGCGTGGTCTCAAGTTCGGAACGCTTCCTATTCTGCTGTCACTCTCTTTCCCGCCTCGCGTTTTACCCCACATAGGAAATAGAAGAACGTTCTGCAGGTGGGAGCGGGAAGGGAGGAGGACGGGGAGATGCCTTTCTTTTCAGCAATTATAATATGTTGCGTTGTAAACTCTGCCAGAAAATAACTATTTTGTTTTAATCTACTTTTTGTATTTAGTAGTTATTTGTATAAATTAAATAGAATGTTTTGAAGACTAAATTTTAGTTTTTTTTTCTTTTTTCTTTATTTGCTGTATTAAACAACAATATTAGACTTTTTTTTGTTCCGCTGCTTTGTCACGTTTCACAGTCTGACCAACCATGTATTTTATAATCTGCCCCATCACTAGAGGGAGCTCACCAAATGCTGGTTTGTTCACTGTACAGTTTGTGGTTAGCTGACGGCGGCCATGTCACCCCAATAGCTGTCTACTTACCGCTTATTTGGTAACCGCTATTCCTACCAACCCTTACACATGCACACCTGGCAAGGACAGGCATCATTAGGGCTAGTTCACACGGGGCGGATTTGGACCTCAAAATCCGCCCCCTCACAATAGAGGTCTATGTAGACCGCTAGCAATCTTTATTCCATGAGCGGGAACAAACCCTGCCCTTTCTTCAGGTGGATTCCACAGCTGATTCAGTTGCGTTGTCCGCCTCGCGACACCACCCTCTGGACTAGGTCTATTCATTTGGGCCAAATCCGGAGCGGAAAGCCGCGATGGAATGTGTTCCCGCGGAGCCCCGCCATGAACTAGCCCTTATGTACTGACTAGGCCACTGTCAATACATCTAGTTACTAGAGATGAGCGAGTAGTATTCGTTCGAATATTAAATCCTATTATAGTCTATGGGAAAAAACGGGAATGTTGTTCTGGTTTCCATTGAAACCAAAGTTCGACACCTTGGATCCTCCAAGTTCCGGAAGTAGCAGGATGAGGAGCACGAGGAGGTTTTTTCATTGAATTCAATGGATTTTTCCCACGTGGTATTCGATCGAATACTACTCGCTCATCTCTACTAGTAACGGCTTATCTCCTCCTAGGATTATGCATGTAAAATTGAACATGCCCAATCCTTCTCTCTCTCCTTACCTCATCTATTTGGGAGCCATAGGATCTGGATACACCTTTACCGATCAGATATTTGGTTTCCAACATTTATGGTGCCTAATCTCTGTCTCTAGAGGCAAATGGTCTTCTCATTTCTGTAGGGTGGAATGAAAATTTTGTTGCAAATTTGCCAAATTTTTTTTGGAGCCAAAGCCAGGGGTGAATTTAACATAAGGTAGACTTTATTAGAAGGCTTCCGTTTATATACGTCCTGTTCCTTTTGAAGCCACTTTTGGCTTTGGCTCAAAAAATACAGCAAAACCTACAACAACAAAAAGCAGTTTTTACTGCAACGCGTGGCCCAGCCCAATGGTGTTAAGGCTGCATACTCTGCTGCGATACTAAAATTTCCTTCTATATTGGGGTCAAGTCTCAAAAAAACAAAATGGAGGATTATAGCTAGTGTTGATTCGAATAGTAGATTGGAGTACCTCGCTCCATAGGAATGCGTGTTAGCGGCCGGCGCTTAACTCCTTGGGGTTTGGCCGCTTACATGCATTCCTATGGGAGCGAGGTATTTGAAACTATTTGTCGAATACTATTCGCTCATCTCTAGTTATAGCAATAAAAAAAATTCTAGATTTTTTTTTTTTTTTTTAACAGAAACCTAGAAACTGTGGTAAACACCCGGCCAAAAATGTTTATACAGTCAAATATTCTATGAAATTTAATAGACTACATTCACGTTATGCAGCAATAACATGACTGGTAAACTCAGTTAACCCCTAGACAAGAGGTCTCCGGCATTTCCTATGTTGTTATTAAGTTTATGTATTTTTTTCCTGGAAACTCTGTTCCTTTGATTGGTTTGAACCTGGACCCATCATGTTTGTGTCGAGAAATGGAAGGAAGAGGGGCAACACGGTGACTCAATGGTTAGCGCTGGAGTCCTTGGTTTTGAATCCTGCCAAGGACAACATCTGCAAGGAGTTTGTATGTTCTCTCCGTGTTTGTGTGGATTTCCTCCCATTCTACAAAGACAGACTGATATGGAAAATGTAGATTGTGAGCCCTGTATTAAAAAAAAAAAAAAAAAATGGAAGAAAGAAAATTAGAATCGTCTTCCATAAGTAAGGAAAGACCAAATTGTCATGATGGCAGATACAGGATTATGTTCTGCATATCTTGGTAGTGCTGTCCATGAAACCTTTAAGTACGGAAATCTACCAAAGAGCAAAAAACGAATACACAAAATTAATTTTATTGCGTTCTGTAAATAAGTGTGAAATACAGATAGAAAAACAACAAAACTTCAATCCTGAATGGGTGTAAAACTGGCTGGAAACTCCATCCTGTGCGTGACTTATTGCTAAGTAAATTTGTGTGTCTGGGGGGAGGAAAGAGGATTCAAAATGGCAGCTATTTTGAAGCTGACTCGTGACTAGGGTTGAGTGATCGTGTTCGGAAAAGATCGGATTCCAATCAGCGATCGAGAAAATTTCATGATTGCGATCAGAATTCTCAACACGATCTTTTTAGGTGGGATCGAGATCGGTGATTATTTCCCACAACACTTTGCTACTGGCCAAGCATTGTGGGAAAAGCTAACAATGTTAGCCTTCACATTGAGTATAGGCTCCGCTCATTCTGAGCGGAGTGTATACTCGGTGTGAAGGCTCCGCTGCGGTTCCATTGGAATGAATGGAAACAGCCGGCACACAGCCTTAACTCCCTGTGCACCGGCTGCGTCCATTCAATCTAATGGGAGACTAGCTAACATCTCTAGTAGCTACTTACCTCCAGAGATGGCTGGTCCGGTGCCCGGTGTTCTCGTTCTTCTTCGCCTCGCTGCCCCCGCCTCCCAGGTTTGTGTTAAAGAACTAGGAAGAAGGCGGGGCTTGTGGCTTCGGAGAGTGTGGGCGGGGAGACGTGACATCTCCCCTCCCAGTACCCACCCACACTCTCCTAACCTTGGAGGTGGGGGCAGCGAGGCGAAGAAGAACGAGAACACCGGGCACCGGACCAGCCATCTCTGCAGGTAAGTGGACACCAGGGGGGACTAAGTAGCTAGAGGATTAAAAAAAAATCCTCTGGCTACTTAGTGATTAAAAAAAAAAAAAATCACTACACAGTGTGGATTCTAACAATTAAAGCGTTCAATTGTTAGATTCCATGCTGTATAGTGGATAGGATTGTTCTTAAAATCCGATCTCCGATTAGTAAAAAAAATCCTATTGACTTGCATTGGAATCGAGATCGGGTTCGAATGAAAAATGATCGGAAATCGGATTTCAAAATCGATCCTGAAAAGTCAAGATGGGCTCAACCCTACTCGTGACCCTTGTATCCGATGGAGATCCATAACCCTAGCACCATTTTCCATCTGTTCCGGTGTCTCCATTTCGTAGGGCGTTCCATAGAATAGAAAAATTCTCCAACAAAGCACAGTCGTACGTAAAAAGGAAAAAAATTGGCCTATTTTTAATAAACTGCATAATACATTTAGGGCTCTATTGACTGACCAATCTATTTTTCATATTTTACTGTTTTTCCTTAAAATCTCCCCCCGCTACTTCACTAGATTGTCCTACTTTTTATTAGCAGCCTTGTACGGGTCAGGTCAAGATAGAACTGAGCAGCACCCGGCGTCTTGGCAGTCGGCAAATTATTACTAATAATACAGACAAAAATCCTGTTCTGGGTAGTTGCAAAATAAAGAAACTCATTTTGTGTCCTTGCCTATTGAGAAATTCAGATACTTATATTTAGACGGCTTGTAAATGTTGCTGGCTTGTCTTCCTTCATTGCAAAATGCAGCCGAAAAATAATTCAATCTGATACTTTTGTTTTTGTTGTCTCTAAGACTGAAGTTCACCAGAGGATTGATACCGACAAATTTATTTAGAAATTCTTTGCAAATTTAAATTCTTCATTTTTATTTTCTAATATTTAACATTTTTATTAAAAAACAAAAACCTAAATATAAATAAAATGCAATTTAACATTTTTTTCCACAATTTAGTCCTCCAATTTCAAAATGGTTACATTTGATAGCAAATGGGATTTCTGAGCGTTTGATGACCCTTCCCTGGTAAGTGAATGTAAGCTGAGCTGTAGTATTCCAGCATGGCCGCTACACAGTGGTCGGAGCCATCTGCTTCCGACTCCATCCACTGACTAGTTCTGGGGCCTGTGATTCTCCAGTTTAGCTGATCAGCGGGATTGTTGGGAATCAGAACCCCATTAATCTGGAATGGTCATCAATATCCATTGCCCCAAAACCCCTTTAAAATACTTGGTAATATAAATACGGAGACCAGTACTCTTCCCGTCAGAATATTGTATCAATTTTAGGAAAAGTTGGGATCTCTTAATGGCGAACTGAAATAAAGATGACAAACTGGAACGAAAATTTCCATCTTTTCCGCAGTCCCCCCCCCTCCCCCCAGAAACCTTGTACATGGGACCTTGGGCCGGAAACACTATGATTTTCCTGCGATGGAAATGTCGCGGGAAAAATCGTGATGTTTTACAGTATCTGCAAAGTGGATGGGATTCATGCGAATCCCATGCCCACTTTGTGTTTAAAACCACAGGACGGACACACTGCGATTTCTAAAACCCGGCGCGGTTTTGGAAATCACATGTCAATTACATCTACGGAAACGCCGGCAGTGTTCCCGTAGATATAATTGTAACAGTCTGCGGAGGAAAACTCGCTCCCATTACATTTTTATCCCGCAGCGCTTTAGAGCTGTGTATTGTCCCGGGGGGGCTTAGCTTTAGTGTTACTATTTTGTTTTCTCTGGAAAACCACTTTTGGTCTTCTCATTGTAAACCAATATAAATCTTGATATACGGTTGTAAGAAATAAGTTTTATTTATAGGGAAATAAAAGCAGCAATCTGAAATACAGCTACATAACATTAGTCTGAGGCCTGATTCACATCTGCGTTCGCTATTCCATTTGGGAGTTCTCTTGGATAGCGAACACATTAAAAAGTGGTGAGCAATAGAGATGAGTGAACACTGTTCGGATCAGCCGATCCGAACAGCACGCTCCCATAGAAATGAATGGAAGCACCTGTGACGCTGACTTTGCCGGCGGCCGGCCGGCGTCACAGGTGCTTCCATTCATTTCTATGGGAGCGTGCTGTTCGGATCGGCTGATCCGAACAGTGTTCGCTCATCTCTAGTGAGCAATGAAACCACACCGACCCCATAGTCTTAGAATGGGGTCTGTGTGTTTTCCGCAATCCCATGGAGAGAAAAGTGCTTCTGGAATTACTCTTCTCTCCGCATGATTCATGTGGAAAACACACGGAAACCATTGTAACCTATGGGTTGGTGTGGTTTCATTGCTCACCGCTTTTTATTGCGTTCGGTATTCTGTTTGGGCGCCCCACATGCAGACTCCCCGAATGCAGATGTGAACCAGGCCTGAGCATTACTACCTCCTACAATAAGCTGTTACCATATTAACGATTATGATGGTCAGCGCTTAAATTAAACCTCTCTTAATGTAACATTATTGATTAACCTTTAACAATGGATGCTCAGACAGACCATGAAACTAGTAACGTCAAGTAATGATTGAACAGTAAACACAAAGGGGATGTTCACACGTGGCACAAATGCTGCAGATCTTCAGTTCAGATTTTCAAATAACAGGGTAGCAAACGCAGGGCTCACTGTCTGTCTGCAAATGAAGATATCTGCGGTCGTGATGTGTGTTATGCCTTCCGCCGTTACATAGGAAACAGCATTGGCATTAGTCGCATGCAAGATGCCACAAAGTGCAGAGTTGTCTGATTTCAAGAAAGGGTTAATTGTGGGGTACCACAGAAATGGTCGATCCTTAAGGGACATAGCAAGCGAACTGAATTACCCAAAATCAACAGTGGCCTATGGGATTACAAAGTGGAAGGTGAACGGTGATTTTCAGGATGTGCCCCGAGTTGGCAGACCCCCGAAACTGCTAATAGAAGGCAAAGCAGAAAACCGGACATTACAAGTTACAATTGCACAAAGTCACCTTGAGATATTTTGTGATTTATCCATTTTTTTAAGTTCTTGACGTTGTCTCATTTGCTATGCCTATGTCAAGAAAACTCTTGTCTGAATGCTTCCTATTATCTGGGTTACGCTCTCCATATAAAATACCATAGTACGGTAACGGAGAGGCTATCTGCTCCTGTACAAGTGGAAGAGTACATAAAATAACAAGTCTATCTAGAGTATATTGCCCTTAATTGGAATGTTCATAGCTCGTAATATCATGGAGTTATCATCCTGAGATATATCCGCAGCACATTATCTACAGGCTGACTTGAACAATAGAATATAACAAATGCCAATTTAGAAAAAGAACATCAAGCTAGCATGCAGGTTTTAACATAAACCTTAGAGAAATGCTCTCCAGCAGGTTCAATTAAGGCGCAAAGAGACAAAAACAACAATAAAAAGTTAAGAGTTTGAAAAGAAAAGGTATAACAAGGACACGGAGAACGCTGCAGCACTGCTCGGAGAGGAAAACATAAACGATACAAGGAGCTGCACCGGTGCACTGAACCGTCATTACCAACCGAGGATCATAACCCCCATCATCATTCACTCATCACAGGTGACCCTACAGGTAGCGACGTATCAATTTAGATACAGTTATTGAAAGGGTTAAAGTGGCCGTACACCTTCGTGGTAGGAATGAACAAACCTGAACTTGTCAATACTATCGAACTTTGTCCTACAGATTCCATTAATAGTTTTAGACATATCTATAAATCTGTTGTACGATTCTAGAAGATCCAAACGTCTGACGCGAATAACATCTTAAAGTCTCAAGTTTCACTATGAGACAAATATTTGGCTCAAACCAAAAAAAGTTAACTCACAAGCTGTAAGGAAGAAATATTTGGCGCAGGCGTCAAATGTCCTACAATTTTTGGCACAACATAAGCAGACACGAATCATCTCTCGCTAATTGAGGAGACAAATATGGGATGCACAATGTGGAATTTATACAAAGTAGATTGTTGTAAATTCAAGACACCACTTGAGACTTGGTCTACTTTGCACAAGAAAATCTGCATCTTGTTCTTTTCTGTTTTGGGAATGTGTTGTAAAGTTAGACACTTCTAAACCACGCCCCTTATTATAAACCACTCCCAATATAAACCACACCCAGTATAGACCACACCCATTATAAACAATATCCGTTCTAATCCACGCTGTATATAAACCACTCCCATTATTAACCACTCCCAATATAAACCACTCCCAATATAAACCACACCAATTATAAACCACACCCAATATAAACCACTCCCAATATAAAGCACACCCAATATAAACCACACCCATCAAAACTAATCTAGTGAGCTTCACCCATCTCTACTTAGTACTAATGGTTCGGATGACAGCCATCCTGCCTGGCACCTCCATAGACAAGCATACTTGGTTCAGTGTTGGCTTGTTCTCGTATAGTGGCATCTCTTGGTCTCATCTAATATGTCTTGCCGCCAAAAACAGAGGAAGAATTTTGGTGATGTGTTTATTCTGAAATGATGCTGAAAAATAACTCTATGTGACTTAAAGGGTTATGCCAATTCACTGCCAAGATGGGAACAATTATTCTAAATTCCCAAGCTTTAGGGTGGAACCTACGAGAACCATCAGACAGTGCTGCTGTATGCTAGACAGGAGGTGAATGGGAGCTTTGGAAACAGAGTAGCACATTTAGCTACACTGCTTTACAACTTTGGAGATACAGAAACAGTGTAGCTCAGCTGTTCTACATTGTTTCTACAGCTCCCATTCACTTCTATGGGAATTACAGAAACAGCATAGAGCAGCGTCTCTACCCTAGAGGTTGGGACTTAGGAGCAGTAATTCCCATTTTGGCAGATGGAAATATCCAACTTATGGGGGGGACAGGTGATGTCATTCAACACAGTTCAGAAGTAGTTATTAATTTCATTGTCATGATCAATTCTGTGCTGCAACTTGGTTTTAATGTTGCTAGGGCTCGCTAGGAGCAGGAGCAACATGTACAGCACTACAGTTCCCATGACTCCTTTGCCCTCCGACAAATTTACCCTCCATTTACAGGCAGTACTGTAATAATTCTTTGTCTTCAGATTCAAAACAGGCCTGCTGCTGACACTACACAATCTGCTGCCCAGCATGTGAAACACAATCCATCCAGAGATAAGGAGCAAAGGGGAGCTCCAGGTTGCAGGGGTTACTACAGGAAGGGAGAGGCAACCATAGACTCAGAGTACAGTACGTCACATAATAAGAAGAGATAGACCAGGAGCATTTTTATACAGGTGTATCAGAGCATTTGCAAAATTTTCATTTTACTTCATTAAAACCACTTACAGATAATTTTTGAAGACCTCGCAACCCCGTGAAATAATTAGAAAGTGATACATTACTGAAGAAAACATCTATTTTAGAAATAAAGTAGCTCGAAATGTTATTGTTAAAAGTAAACTTTATTTTTAGCTTCCAAAGTTTTGGCTGATCTATCTCTTATTATAGTTTTGTAGAGATTAATGGTTTGTTTTTCTGATCTATTGAGCTAAGTTTCCTGCTAAGACATCGAGTTAAAAAAGTAGCAAAAATTTAATGTTAAAAAAAACTGTTCTTTTCATGAATTTTTTAAGTTCAAAATCCTCTGCAAGTTTCTTAAAGGCGTTATCCAAAATAAGTAAAAACTGCTGCAAACATGATAAAAAGAAAAACAATATCCAGGGATCCAGCTATGGCCCCACTGATCCCCTCAATGAGCGCAGTGGTCTTATGCCGTATTACTGGTATCCAGGTTCCCACATTCTCATAACTCCATTAAGAAATCAGAACAGCATTTTGGAACTAAAGGGGTTTCCAGAAATTTTGGATTCCTAGAGGACGACGTGGAAGGGGAAACATAAGAAGAAAAAAGATACCTGTCACCAGTACTTTGTTGCCTGCCACCGGTCTAGTTCACACTGGAGCCTTTGCCAGCAGAAGTCCTACACGTGATTGTTTCCTTTCACCTTTAAGGTCCTCCAACCTCCATACAGTTCTGGATAGTTCTACATAGATACAGTCTACATCAGTGTTTCTCAATTATTTTAAGCCAATTACCCCCTTCCAACCGAATACCCCCAATGGACACTTTGGTGTTTGCCATGTGGCAGATCCTGTTTCTAATCTCCAGTAGGTAAGGCTAGGTTCACACCAGCACCTGATCTACAATCGGGGTTTCCATCTCCGAACCTGCTTAAAAAATGCAGATTTTCTCTCCACCTTTTCCAGGCAGAAACCAGGGGGAAATGTGGTGGACCCCGTTATAGTCTATGGGTTCTGCAGGTTTCCATGGGTAACAGCTATTTAACTTTCCGTTTTAGGGGTCCCCCAAGTGGACCCGAAGAACGGAAAGCTAGTGTGAACCTAGCGTAAGACACACACTAAAAGTTCTGAGGGTCTTTTAGCTTCCGACCAGCTCATCGGGTAATAGGTCTATGTCATCTGTCTATTTAAAGCAGACCACCCCCTTTGTAGAGGAGACCCGTCCCCTTAACCCTGACCTGACGTCTTCTGACATCTGCCTCTGCTTGGTAGACACCGTGCCTCAGTATAGATGGTGGGTTCCTTGTGTGGCACTTGCTCCCCAGGAGCCTTGACAACCTGAGTACTCACTAAATCTGCCACTACCAGAGCAATGGTTCCCAGTCATGGCGCCGACCCCCTTGGACTGTGCGGCATACCCCCTGGGGTACATGTACCACAAGGTGAGAACCACTGGTCTACAGTACATTCACAGTGTTCTTGCTTTGAAATGAAGGGTTTTATAATATGGTAACAAAATTGTAAAAAATAAAACGTACATTTCCTAAAACTAAATACATCACATTTTCCAACAACACTTCAACCAACTCTAGTTCTTTGCACCCTTCAATAGTCGCGCCCCACTGATTCCGGCACAGTTGGTATTTTTCCTCTGGCTCCCAAAATTCCCAAGCAATCGTTTCTGGTAGTTTCAGAACCCAATATGCTAATTAGACTCTATACTGTCAGGTGGGAGGTTCTAGGGTGTCTACGCTAATCTAGAACAATTTTAAGATCCACCTCTCTACTGCTCAAACTGCTAGGCCGCCCTAAAACTGGTCACCCATTTTTGGGTATGTTTTTAATAATCCACACCAATCTTGGACCAGGACACACCGACATTTACCAAGATTGTTTCCAAATATCCAGGACTGTCCAGGGAAATTCATATTCAAAGCAGTCAGTCTAGCACTGAATGTTTTATGGTGTGGGGTCATCTCCTGGGCCCCATGTGGACCTCTCAGTGTGGGTTCAGTGTGGCGACCAGTATGCCAAAGGAGCGCCAGTTCATCCTCATATCCACAACGCATTTCAAACCTGAACTAAGCTTTTTATAATGGACCTATCTAAGTAGAGTCTGGCCATACTCAAAACTACACAAGAAATGCCCTAAAAAAATATCACCTGCTGGTGTAAATGCACCACTTGGGGGGCTCCTACCGATCAGTCTATATTACAGGTGAAAACACAGAGCAGATTCATTCAGTGGCCATGTTTTTCTCCTTGCTCCTGTTTTCTTCTTGTTGAGTTCTATAAAAGCTATTTTCGCAGATGAATCTTGTTGTTCCCTCTGAGTTCTGGCATAGATGCTTACCTCTTGTCTGCCACTTTGCACCATGCTCCTAGCCACTCGCAGACATGAATGCACAATGTAAACAGCATCCATCATGCCAATGCTCCATCTACAATTTCTGTTCCTTAAGAAATGGATCTTTAAACAAAGATGATTGGTAATGGTGTCACGTATCGGCCTTATATGAAGGTGGTTGTGAGTTACAAGTCTCATGCAACTTTGCAATCTTGGACCACGATACAAGTGTCATGTGACTTACATCATGCTCTATCATTTTAAAGCCTGCCAGGTTGCAATTTTCAGTTTTTATTTTTTAGTCACACCAATTTTTTTGTTGCACAACTTGTCTTGGACACGTCTTTGTATAGCCATGACCTAACACCATGGCCCCTTTTCTTGGCCTTTTTTTAAATTACATAACCTCTGAACCTTGATGGTTTGCAGGCAGTAAGTGTATAAGGGAGTAACTAAAGGTTCACAGGCCGTAGTGCAAAAGCTCAGCTTTAGGTCCTCTATGCAACTTCTTTGCACACCCATTGGCCGTGTCCCAGCCACATATTTTAGCAGCATTTACATTTGCCTTTCTTTTTCTATTTGGGTCCAGCTCTCTATAAAGACTTGTTCACAATATGTCTGTGCACATAAGCTTCCCTATCATTCCCATCCCCTGCTATTCCCCCACTTAATATATGTGTCAAGCCTCCACCAAAGAATCTCTCTAGGACTATGTGATCCTCGCCAACTTCTTTGTTTTCCATATGAATTTCCTCCTTTCTGACAGTGGAAGGCTGTGTATCATAAATCTTCTCACTCCAGTGCAACAGAGGGCAGGTGGAATACATTTATGATGCACAAACTGCCAGACATCAAAGGGAATCAGAATGTAGATCGAAGAAGTTTATCTAGTTCTATTGTGTTGAGGGGGCCTATGGGGCCCCCTTGTTCTCTGAGCCAACCCTTGACCTTTCAGCTGCAATCCTTGTGACCCCTATATTTTTGCCAGTGGTAATATAATGTTTCTTGCAGCAAGATGGACCCACTACTGACCCATTGCCCGAGACTATTGTACTATGCAATTCACCAAAAGTGGACTGGTTATGGGATCCAATCAAGTAGACACTTCCTTCTCCTATGGGCTCACATCAAGGCACAGATAGAGAACGCTGTTCATTTTAAGGACTAAGTTATTACAAAAGTCTTCACCAACTCCACCAATGTCCACTCTTTGCATCATACAATAGGCGCCTCTCCACTGATTCCAGTTCTCTAGAAAAAATTCCAACTGTGCCAGAATCAATAAAGCTACAGTATTGAAGGATGCCAAGAGTGGACATTGGTGGAGTTGGCGAAAACTCCCTATTAATGGCTGTGCTAGCGCTGGCTAGATTTTTTGGTGAAAGTCTTAATCAGAGATGGGACAAAAGTATAACCTCAAAATGTGGAAATTGTTTCCAACCTATGGAGGGCTCTGTAGATGTTATGGTCAATTTTATGATTTCATATGGTTTCTTGCTCCATAGCTTTTCTGGTGAAATTCTACATCGGCTGTGTCTCACACCTATCTTGCCACTGAAGTTGAATACAAGATGGGGGTCTTCTAGATGTTGGCCAGGTTGGTGAAATGACTTAACAGGGTTTTTCTTGCTCTTGAAGTTTGTATTGAAAAATATTTATTTATTTATTATATATTGTGAGAAGATGACAAGCAGAGTGTATGAGTGTAAAAATTGTTCATGTCTCTTTAAGACTGTTTAACTTGGGTTGCCCGCATCTTCCACCATATGTGGGTAAGTTAGCTTGGTAGAACAAAATGTGCAGCAAACTGGTTTATTTGTTTTCCTTTTTTTCTAAATAAACCAATTTGCTGCACATTTTATGTCCCCGCCTTGACTGTTTGTTTCCGCACCACTGCTTCTACCCAGCGAACTTCCCCACATATGGTGGAGGATGCGGGCAACCCAAGTTAAACAGTCTTAAAGAGACATACACATTTATTTTTCTCTCTCCTATGACCTGGGGCTGATATATCTTGACTCCTGCACTATGCCTGTCACCTTCTCACAATATATATATATATATATATTTACATTTATATACATTTTAATTATTTTGTATTATTATTATTTATATTATATATATTTATTATGTATTATATTTGTATATATTTATGTATAATTGTGTATATATATTTATTTAGATATGATTGTATATATCTCTATCTATCTATCTATCTATCTATCTATCTATCTATCTATCTGTATATATATTAGATCTACCTTTATAAGAATCTAAGCTTTGCAAAACAAATATCTCTTTATCCGCAATATTGACGTAAAAGTGTATTCTGGGAACTTTTGGTGTTTTGGAATAACACAGATAATTCATCTTAACAAATGAAGTAAAAGCTTTTCCATGAAGCTAATAGTTACCTGGGAAATAGCCTTCTCCTAATACGTGCAAACTGCAAAAAAACAAACTAAGATGCCTGTTTTTTCCTCTAAAAGATCTGATGACTTAAAAGTGCGTTGCACAAAACATGTAAAGTACAGGTCCAAATTAGCAAAAGATTTAAGCTGGAGGGGGAACCAAGGATAGATCAATATATCTTTATACCATAGATAAGAAGGCTCGCCATTTCACGGGCATTCAACAAATTTCTTTTCCGGCCTCCAACCCCTGACAAAAGAATATTTTTATGCTGCAGAAACTTTTAACAAGGTTTGCAAAGTTTTCGAATGATCTTATTAGGCGTCAAGAAGAAAACAGGTTGTTGAGGCAAGAGCGATGAAGCCTGATGTAAAGGCGGATGTAGAGAAGTATCAAAGCAGGAAAACACAATAATAAGATAGAAGATGAATGAAATGCACCTGAAATGGATTAAAAACGCACATTTATCCTACAAATTTCAACTAGGTCACTCAAGATGTGGTCTTGTTTTTATGTCAAATCTGACTCAATTTGCAAATATGGTGGAAATTCAGCCAAGTCACGATCAGGGCCGTATTTACAGCCTACGCTGTCATTGGAACTATGCCCCAATAAAAGCCCCCTTACACTTGCCATGTTTTACTCTGATTCTCTCTCTTTTGTCTACATGTGGCATTTCCTGGACATTGCGGCCACTGGTTTCCTGTCTCTGCTCGATACAATGTTCTCCATGTTATTGCTGCTGTGCACCAGTTCCCATCTATAGTGTGTGTTGACCCTTTAAGAAACTGTAGAATCTGATTCCTATCTCCAGCCTTTTTTCTGCACCTGTGGGGATCCTTATCGTGTAGTCATCTCTGCAGGAAGGTGCCTTAGCAATATAGTTCCTAGCTAGTTTCTGTGAAGGTGTATTCACCTCTGCCTTTATTCCAACTCTTACTCCGCTCCACCTGCCCTGCCCTCTGCCTGGTATCCATATTCACTGTCAGCCACCTGCCCTGACTTTCTGCCTAAGAGGTATAATGAATGATGCCTTCCTGCCCTGACCTTGGCTTGACCATGAACCACGTGTCTGCTTCTCCTTTAATGTCTAGCACCAGTATGTCTAGAACTGAGACTACTAGAGGAAGCAACCTGGTCCACAGGTACAGGTACAACACCATAATATGACTCAAGAACAACACTAAAGTGTAACTTTCACCATATCATGACTCGAAAATACCATCCAACTGTAACTAAGTACCGCCATATCACCACTCAATAACACTACCGTACTGTTACTGTGTTTCTCAATGGTAGCCCTAAGTGTAAGACTGACATTAAAAGTCCTCAGTACTCGGACTGTGTACTATATAGGACTATATAGGACTATATAGGACTGTGTACTATTTTGTGCATTTGGTTGTATACTTTACAGTTCTGCACGTTGCTTTTTGGAGTTTGCCTAATGTCAATGGTGATGCCATTTTGTTGTGTAATTGTTTGTATTTTGTTTGTTACTGTCTTTTTAACTGCATTGCTGAGTTATTTTGTCACTTCTGGTAGTTTATGGACAGGAGGTGTTGTGATGGTTTTCTAATGCACAAAACTGTGTTTTGCCTATTGATTGTGCAGCAGGCAATGCCTATCAAGCTTTTGGAGGTATTGCCTACAACACTGCTTCCTGGTGCTATACAGTCATCCAGGGGTATAAAAATCTCCCCACAATAGGGGTTTTCCTGCACCTTTCAAGAGTCAAGTCAGGGTGCAAACAGCGTAGTGCAAACAGTGCAGGTAATAAAGTATTGAGGTGCTCAGTACACAAAATGTGCAAACACTGTGCTGACTGCAGTTACCAATGTCTTCTGGCATTGCCATCTGCACAAAAACTCTGCCCTGGCTGGAGATTCATGCATGGCTTTCCATGGTTGAGTAGCTTACATCACCAAGCAAGATGCTATGCATTGAATTGGGTGGTGTAAAGCACAATATCGCCCCTGGACTCGGGAGAAGTAGTCACATGTTCTACTCTGCCCACAAGGGATTACAATCTATAAGGCAAGGGGTTTAGGGTAGAAGGTGTTTGGATGGTGGTGTGGTTGCAGCGAGGTTAGTGAAGGTTGTAGGTCTTCCTGAAGAAATGAGTCTTCAGAGTCCTTATGTAGGTGGTGGGGGCTTTGTTTATATAACATAGCAGTCAGTTCCAGATTATAGGGGATGCACAGAAGAAATCCTGGACACCAGATAAGAGCAGATCAAATAAGGAGGTCTGGAGAGGGCCGGGGGTTATGTGGGTAGATAACAGGAGATCAGGTCAGAGATGTACTTTTCTAAACTCTGTTCGCTGTGTGATGGGTTACCAGCGAAAGGGATTGGCAAAAGGAGGTTGACCAAAAATGAGAGGTGAGGTGGATTAAGTGAACAATGGAGTTGAGGTTGGAGAGAGAGTCAGAGAAGGATGTTTTAGTAGTCTAAGTTGGAGATGATGAGGGCATGGACTAACATCTTTGAGGTGATGAGGAAAGAGCGGATTCGACTCTTGAGTTGGAGATGGCAGGAGGTGTTGAGTTCTTGGATGTAAGTCTTGAAGGATAAAGCAAAATCAAATCTTACCCCAAGGAAATGGGTTTGTGGGAATAGATTATAATGGGGTTCATGTGATTTCCGCTTGGTTTCTGCACGAGACATGCGGAGAGAAAAGTGCTGCTTGTAGACTAAGAAGATGCCGTTAGGGACTCTTTTTTGAACAATATCTGAATAGTCTTCTGCCAATCTCAATTGCCCGCTTTTGAGAGTGTCAGTCAAAATACTCAAGACATCTGGACAAAGGTTCAGAAAAATTTGATCTGCTGTTAAGAAAAAGAGGAATGCAGATAAGCATCGATGTCTTCGTCCAAGGATCTCTCCAGGGAATGAGGTCTGGTCATCTACCAAAGATCATTGGCTGTCAGAGCTCCTGCTTATAAGATTGCTCCATGTTCCATCGGCCGTTCCTGGTATTGAGGCAGATCAATCCAGTTCCATTCCGCCTTAATTTGGCAACTTCTTTTCAAAGTCTCAATTCTGGCCATATTTCTCTCTTCTGCCCTCCAGATACATTTAAGGTCCTGTAAGGTCGAGTCACCTTCTTCTCCTGTTTTTGAATCTTCTGAAGTCTTGGCAGTGGTGTAACTAGGGATGGTGGGGCCTTAAGACGATGCACAAGGAAACAAACCCAGCCCACGTGACATCTGGGATGTCACCCAGAAACCCAGGAGAGGTAAGTAACAGTTTTTTATGTTCCCTCACCTCTCCTAGCCCTCTAATCATTATACTCAGGGGTCTGAAAAGACCCCCGAGTATAATGATAGCAGTGTTTGTGGGGTTCGCAGGCCCATGACCTTGCTTAGCGATCCCCCTCCTGCTCACAGCCAGCTATGCAGAAAGGGAAGCGCCAGCGGCTGTGAGCAGGAGCCAGGGTGGGAAAGTAGATGGGGAGTTACTCCAGCAGGTAACGGCCTATTAAAAAAATAAAAACATCGGGGCCCACCGGACCCCCTATTCCCGTACCCCGGCTACCACGATAGTTATGCCCCTGGGTCTTGGATTCCTAGAAAGGATGTGAGCTCCTCAGTATGGTCAGGATAGGTCATCAGTAGGTGATCTTTGGTAGTCTGATACCGGGACCCTGCACAGATCAGCTATTTTGGGTGTCTGAAGCTGTTGCAGTAGAAGGGGAGCGCGTGTAGGCTGTTCCCAGCCAAGTGAAATGCAACGCCGTTTCTGTTACTTGAATAGGATCGGTGCTTCCCCATTCACTACCTGGAGGCTACTGGAACAGCTGATCTGTGAGGGGGTTGGGTGTTGGACCCCACACTTCACATGTGAAAAATCTATTTGGGGCTGGACAACCCCCATTTTAATGTGGGGCTTTGATATCTCTGGGTCCGCGGTGTTAGATCTATGGAGTAATTTAACCCTTTCAAGCCCATTTTGATACCACCGAATTTTTACGCACCGAACCCCTTTGGATCAGCCTGAACCTGACGAAACGTAATTTCCAGCAGCCCCATCTGTGTCCCAACGTCAGCGGCCCGAAGATATTTAACCCTTTAATCATCCATCACTTCTTAAATTCAATAGGCCCCCTTTTATGCCCAGAACTACTTTGATCCTGCCTGAATTTGAGGTGGGGTATCGCTTTTGGGGACAGGGCAAGGTGAGATCATTGGGCCCAGGTTGTTAACCCTTTAAATGCCTACGCCGATGCCCATTTTGTGGCCATTTCTTGTGTTTCCAGGCAGCTCTCTGCAATCTTTTCCCTCCAGGTAATTATTAATATAAGTTCTCCATAGTTACTGAAGCAAGAAAACAACAGAAACACCTTGTGAATAAGAAAAGCAACTTCAGTGTGTCCTGGTGTGAACAGTGGTCTGAATGCAGGCTGGGGGTGCAGGCTGACAAGTGACAGCCTCATGTGACAGCCCAGGCTGGAGGGGGCGGAGCTGCTTGATGTGATCAGAGCTTGGAAAGTGCCGGGAGCTCCAGTCCTGCTGCCCCAACCTCCTGCACCTCAGCTCGGACATCTCATCCACCCAGCCGGGGAGGCAACTGCCTGCAGATGAGCGTGCACCATGCGGAGCTCCGGGCTCTCTCCCCTGCCCCGGGCCATGCTGGTACTCCTGCTGCTGGGAGCAGCCACCTTGTGCACAGGTGAGGGACCCTAAAATGCCACACAGGGCACATCATGTGCATTGCTCGCTATACCATATATATACAGGGATACACTATATATACATGGAGACACTATATATGCTTGGAGACACTATATATACATGGAGACACTATATATGCATGCACTAATATACTATATATACATGGAGACACTATATATACATGCACTAATACACTATATATACATGAACTCAGCAATGATACACTGTATGTTCATATACTATATATGGATGATATACTTTATATACATGATACACAGTAGGTACTTACACCAGAGTATACAGTGAATACCCTGTGTACATGTTCTGTACAGGAACACATTTTATATGCACATGCTATAAAAACCCTATTGATGCATATACTGTACTATAGATGTTATACAGGGACACACCATACATACATAAACTGTATATTCCTATATACCACACACATATACATTTACTAGGTTTGGATATGTTATATATACATTAACTAGTTATGGACATAGTTTGAGTACTTGTGACTATATTATACATACTTGTACTATACTTACATGTGTTATATAGGGATACAGTATAGATATATACACTATATATATATACACTATATATGTATACAGTAAATAAATCAATGTTATAGCTCTACATACACCACACATATTCTTGTACTAAATTTGGTAAACTATATTAGCATTTACTATTCTTGAATACAGTATAAATATTTGTATATATATTATACATGTATTAAATATAGATACACTATATATATATATATATATATATATATATATATATATATATATACTCATAGTAGACATGAATACACTATACATATAAGACATAGATCATACACTTGTATCAATATACATGGAAAGAATACATCTATAAATACTATAATGTAGTACAATGTCATGTCAATAGTATACACACTCAGTATGTACATAACTATGTTCTATTCATTCATCTCTATATAAAATATACTAAAAGTAATATTATGATTAGAGAATGGTCTTCAGCTTAATACGTCCTGTAGAACATAAAAGTCTATGGAAAAATATTGTCCTAAATCTACTTATTTACAGAACATGTAGGAATGAAGATGAATCCAAATATCCATAGGTCCTAGTATATAATGAAAGAATCAGTTGTGCACAAGTATCAATGTGGGATCTATCTGTCTATGTATAGCATCTATCTATCTATCTATCTATCTATCTATCTATCTCCTATCTATCCTTCTATCATTCTATCTATCTATCTATCTATCTATTATCTATCTATCTCCTATCTATCTATCTATCTCCTATCTATCTATCTATCTATCTATCTATCTATCTATCTATCTATCTATCCACAATACATATCCTATCTACAGAATCTATCTATCTATCTATCTATCTATCTATCTATCTATCTATCTATCTATCTATCTACAGCAGATGTCTACAGTATATGAATGTATGTTACATATCTCAATGGCACATATACATTGCACATACAGTTTATACAGTAAATACACTCCATACTCTGTATATACACACCATATACACAATGTGTGGCTTTTCCACGTGTCAGGCCACGGCTCACCACAATATCCCATATCATTGCGGCCTCTTACCCCAGAATATTCTCTTTCCTGCTCCGCTATCTTTCCGTGTGGCAGAGTTCACACTCTTTCTATGGACTGATCTATCAGTTCACCTCATACCTCATATTTGCTGACCCAGCTATTATTGTAAGCTGCGGCCACAAACACATAAAGCAGCAATAACTGGGAATACCCAGCTTTCCTAGAGTCTTCAATGGCAAATAGGACACAATATGCCAAATTTGAGGTTTGTCTTTATACATAGATGTGCCAGGACTGTAAAAAAAAAGTTGGGTGATGACTCCTGTAGGAGTTTTACTTAGAGGTTGTCACCCAGCTTTCCTTTCTCACAGAATGAGAACTTATCATATAAATATTGTGTGTGATAAGTGTCTGATCAGTAATGGTGTGACCAGTCACAAGCATGGGGTCTTCAGGGCCACTATATAAATGGAGTGGTGGTCTCACAACATGTGTACAGAGATGATAAGTTGTTACCTCTTTAAGTTCTATCTGTTTTTGGGAAAGCTGAGTAACAACTATTATGACTGCTATGGCTTGCTTCTACTATATAGGTATTCTCACCCAGCTTCTCTAGTGTCCCGTTTGGACCAAATCTCGATAGGAGTCACTTTGGGAATACCCGTTTAAGTTATATCTGTTTCTGGGAAAGTTGGGTTACAACTATTATGGCTGCCAGTAAAGCTCCTACAGGTGTCCTCACCACCTTTCCTTATTTTGGGAATACCCCTTTAAGAAGTGGTATCTAACTACTAACTAGTTATCCTTAAGATGGGTCATGAATTAAGGATTCATGGGGTCTGACACCCTGGAAACCATGGTCGAGCTGCTTAAAGTGGCAGTCACACTCATGTCACAGGGTGCGTGGTGTCACGTTGATTGGTCATATGGTCTGATCGTAGCTCAGTCCTATTCAAGTGAGTGTGCTGAGCTGTAATACCAAGCCTAGCCACCATGCAATGTATGGCACTGTGCTTGATAGGTAGTGATGGGACAGCAGGGCTGGTGACTACCAGGAACCCCCCACCATTCTATAATTAGAGACCCATCAACATCAGCAATATATAAGTCCCTGAAACCCCCTTAACTTATATCTGTTTCTTGGAAACTATTGGTTGCCCAGTATTGCTCTTAAAGATTCTCTCACTTATCACTTAGGCTGTGAATAGTTTATAAATTGTCATTTTGATACCCCTTAAAGAAATGGGTAACTAGAATTAAAGGACAACTCAAGGACAGGGGTGTGTGGGGGGGTATTCAGTGATCTCTGTATACATGCACCTATATAGGAATACGCACACATATACTCCTTTCTATACCATCTGCCTGCCCCACCAGTAACAGATTGCATTATGCTGGTGTGGACTGGCACGATCTAGCTGGCATTACTCAGTTCATCAGTATTAAGCTGGGTGCATGCCTACGCATGGGGGTGGGGGGTTGGTCTGTGGGTGACTACAGTCGCTGGCCACGGCCAGTCCCAATTTTATGTATTTTTCAGGAAACCTCTCGGTCATTGTTGTCATTACTGGATATTTGTTCTTACGTGGACATTGTGTTTGAGGCTTTAGCGGTGACAAGAGCTATCCATGATTAAATCTGCTGCTGCAGGGTGAACTCTGAGCCCTACTGTAATCTTCTTAAGGGAGAGCTTCTAAAAAAAGGTCAGAAATACACGTGCGAGGATCTGCGGTGATGGGCGGCCGCTTATATAAACACAATGTATCAAGATGTGAGGTGTGGGCAGTAAACTGCAACATTGTAATATATGTCACAACACAAACTAATCGTCCTGCGCCCCCCGATATTATATAGACAAATGCATTAACATGTAATGCAACAGGATTAGATTAACTCCTTCACTGTCAAGGGTTTGGACATTTTGCATCTCCAGGACAATTTTAACACACCTAAATTGCAAAATTGAACAAGAAAAATACAGGGTTCACACCGATGCTTTCCGTCCCCGAACCTCCTTAAAAAAATGTAGTGAGAAAATGCGGAGAGACTCCATTCTAGTCTATGGGGGTCCACGGGTAACTGCTTTTTTAAGTGGATTAGGTTTCCGTTTGGGGGGGGGGGGGGGGGTCTCCAAGCAGAAACCTGAACGAAGGTGTCAACCTAGGTATAAATCTATATAGTTTCTGAAAGGTGGCACGTTGTCAAAATGTTACTTCACGCTGTATGCACACGAGTGCATTATTGCAACAAAGTGTAGTTTTCAAAAATAATGCACAGAAAGGAACATTCACTGTATGGAACGTTGACAGATAAGAGCAACGGACATTAATATTGGTTGTGTGAGCCCTTAAACAAAAAGTCCTGTGCATTAAACGTCCTAGAAGTAAGAGTTTACGATGTACATATCACAGTGGCTCAGTGGTTATCCTTGCAGTGTTGGAGTCCTGGGTTCGAATCCTGCCAGGAACAACATCTGTAATGGGTTTGTATGTTCTCCCTGTGTTTGCGTGGATTTACTCCCATACTACAAAGACATAGTGATAGGAGCAAAAATGTACATTGTGAGCAAACCTCATAGACTATAATGGGGTCCATCGGGTTTCCACGCGAGAAAAGTGCTGTTTGCAGGACTTTTCTGTCTGCATTTTTAAAGCGGATCCCCCAGTGCTTGCGTGAACCTTGCCTTAAAATGTTGTAACTTTTAAGCCACAATTTGCACAAAAATCACAACTTTATATACCTTGTACAGCAAAAAAATGGAGTAAAAAGCGTAATAAATCTGTCCCATTGTGTCTTATAGTCACGGCAAATTGAATGAGATGTCAGTTAATCTCATCCACACATTGAGGGCAAATAACGCAGCTTGTTTTTTGCAATAATATTTGTCATTGCTCCAATTTATTAAACAAAAAAAAGGCAAAAATCTTCTGCTGAAATCTCAAGGAGACGTTGTAAAGTTGCAAATTTTTTCTTTATCTGAAAGTCAAAGTGGTTGGCGGGTGGAGGAGGCTAAAAAAAGTAAAACAGACTGAACGGTGAGATAGGTACCGTAGGTATTTTCGCTGCTCTGTCTGTAGCTGTCAAGTGAAGTTATGGAAAAAGCCCCCCAAAGCATATTTCTACAAGTCTCATAGAATTCAAGAAGGTGAGGCACTTTGGATAACAAAGTCGTAGTTGCCGCTCCTGACATGTCTCTAACACTAACAGATCCTCTCGAAGTAGAAGCCTTACAGACAAGGAGCATGGAGTGACAGAGAGGATAGAGCGCTGCCCCCGAATCCTTCTGTACTGTGCTGTATGAGGACACCATTCGCCCTCCTGCAACCTTGACATAGCACAGGACTTGATTTATATAGGAAAAGCAGCTTTCTGTAGTTACCACCCAGATTGTCTAACCATATAAAACTGTTCTATATTTTCGGTACAAAAAATAGCATTACAGGCAAATGAATTGGGGGTTTTTCAACGGTATCACATTTTTTTGCTGTAGAGAAGGGCATGCTTTTAGGCTCTGCATTGTCCGATGTTCAGCCTCCCCAGTATCTTTTACATCAATCCCACAGAAATTATAGGAGGTAAATTTAATAGGAATATTGTTTCAGTGCTTCATTCACTTAAAGGGTTGGTTTATTACCTCTCCACTCATTGTGGGCTGACAGATGTGGATGAACACTAAACTCAGTTGTCGCTCTCCATCCCACAGACAATGTAGGGCACACTCGTTACCACCTTAACTCTGGTCTTATGGGGTTCATGGATACATTCTTGTGATCCGTGGGGGTCTGAGTGATCAGACTGTTAGTACTCACATATTTATCACCGATCCTATGAATAGAATAAGTTGTGGTTTCCCAGTTGAATATACAGATGTAAATAAATTTGGATCCTTTAAAGTTATCTGCAGCAGAGAAATCTTTCACAGATTCCAACACAGATCTGTCTGTGTCCACATTCACCGGGAGAGACGAGGAGAAAGTATTTATGTTTACGTTATTTATAGGGAGAGACAGGGATAAAGTAATACCTGTGCCTCAATTTACACGGAGACAACGAGGAAATAATACCTGTGCCTAAATTTACAGGAGAGACAAAGAGGAAGTAATATATGAGTACAATTACTGGGAGAGACAAGGAGGAAGTAATACCTGTGCCTGAATTTACAAGGAGAGACAGAAAGGAAGTAACATCTGGGCTTAAATGTATGGGGAGAGACAAGGAGGAAATAATACCTGTACGTAAATTTATGGGGAGAGATGAGGAGGAAGTAATATCTGTGCCTAAATTTACAGGGAGAGACAAGGTAGAAGTAATATCTGTGCCTAAATTTATGGGGAAAGACAAGGAGGAAATAATATCTGAGTAAAGTTAGTGGGAGAGACAAGGAGGAAGTAATACCTGTGCCTAAATTTACACGGAGAAACAAGGAGGAAGCAATACCTGTACGTAAATTTATGGGAGAGACAAGGAGGAAGTAATACCTGTACATAAATTTATGGGAGAGACAAGGAAGAAGTAATATCTGAGTACAGCTACTGGGAGAAACAAGGAGGAAGTAATATCTGTGCCTAAATTTACAAGGAGAGACAGGAAGGAAGTAACATCTGGGCTTAAATTTATGGGGAGAGACAAGGAGGAAATAATACCTGAACGTAAATTTATGGTGAGAGATGAGGAGGAAGTAATATCTGTGCCTAAATTTTCAGGGAGAGACAAGGAAGAAGTAATATCTGTGCCTAAATTTATGGGGAAAGACAAGGAGGAAATAATATCTGAGTAAAGTTAGTGGGAGAGACAAGGAGGAAGTAATACCTGTGCCTAAATTTACACGGAGAAACAAGGAGGAAGCAATACCTGTATGTAAATTTATGGGAGAGACAAGGAGGAAGTAATATCTGAGTACAGTTACTGGCAGAGACAAAGAAGAGCTAGGATTTGCACTTCCATCATTTACAGGGATAAACAAGGAGGCAATGTGAACTACTAGGATGTTATTGTTGGATTCTTTGCATTGTTCCGCTTTGGCACCATAGTCAGTATGAATAACGCTCACAACATCACATAATAACAGTGCTATTGTACAGGAGGTGACTCAGGGTTATACCGGGGAGCCCTACTCTAAGTGAATGCAATAAAATGATAACCCCGTGTGGCTTTTAGGAAATTCACATTCTTCACTGTTACTGCAGACTCTGCTGCTGTATCCTTGTGTTAATGTATATCTACTATTGTACTGATAGAATATAGGCTGGTGCTCACAGAGTATACACACAAAGTATACACACAGAGTATACACACAGAGTATGTATACAGAGAGTATGTGCAAATAGTATACTCAAGAGTTTGTATTCTGTTGGCACTTCCTGTTTCAGGGTATTTGGATTCCCTCACTGCGCTATAATGTTATTATTAGATATCTTGCATTTGCCAATCTGATAATAACATTAGATTAGAGAATGTGCCCAATGTAAACATTGAAGAATAGAGAGTGCGAGGACACAGATCTCATACCGCACACAGTGCACACAGCATGCATAGCACACAGAATGCACAGAGCATACACAACATATACAGCGTACACAGTATACACAGAACACATAGCATAACTAGCACACAGTATACACACACACAATGCACATACAGTAGTATACGCAGCACGATGTTCTGGTTTGTAGCATTGGCAGGCACTTTCTGCTTTCACCCTGGGCCAGCTTATACCCCCTGTAACGTGTCCTCAGCCAATCCTCTCTGTATCTTAAAGCATCTTCCTCTAAGGTTCCTGAGCAAAAAGGAATCAAACTGCCTGATGTTTTCTTCTCTATCATCTGCTTTACATGTTACATGGCTGGCTGAAGCAGAGGGGGACACAGTCAATTGAGGACCCCTGGGAAGGAACAGTTATGGGCCTTGTTTTCCAATATCTCAGCACAGAATCCCTCCTTATATTGCCCTGACAATCCGTCAGTAATTATCAACCATGAAGATTATTAGGAGCTTACCCACAGTCTAATAGCAGAAGGCTCCTGGTAAGGTGATAGGGCCCCCTGACCTGCTGGGCCCCTGTGCTGCTGGACAGATTGCACCAGTTGCACGTCCATATCCTGTAGTATTGTGTCATCGATTGGCAATTTAATGTAATGTATTGGTTGTTGTCTGGTTATTGCATTATGGGGGAGTTATATGGTGGGTCCTGTGATGGTAAGGCTTGCTATATAAGGGGAATTCTTGCATCTTTCCAGGAGTTTGTCCAGTCATTGTCATCCCACAAAGCAGACTATGGTGCAGCAAATCAAGGGCTGAGTCAGTGGGTGCGAGCGACACTTGTAGAGACAGAAGTGTCGCCCATTGTGTCATTTCTGGGTTTGTATGTCACTGTATTCTGTATTCTACAATGGAGTCCTCTAAGGTACGGTCCTGGTGTACAGGGTTGTCAGGTTGTTCTTCTCTGCACAACTTCTTGCACCACCAACCAGTGCGGATATTACATTTTTATTAACCAATAAAATGCTATCTCCGGTGATCTTTTGTATACACCAACAAAGTGTGGCAGATATAGGGCACAGGGCATTGTCTCCTATGTCCCTTCAGTTCACCTTCTGCCTTGCGGATTCTTCAACTGAACTAGTTTTTTTGCTTCTGGTTTGTAATGGCCACACCTAAGCCGATACGGCCACTTTAGGTCAAAATAGGTGAATGTGGCCATGATACTGCCTTACAGCCCCTTGGTTTTGCTGATGTCTTGGGGTCCCAGGTGTCCGACAGTCATTGATCACACACTGATGGCCTATTGTATATGCCTCTAACCTGAAGAGCTCTTGTTCATCCTCTTATCTGCTGGGAACAGGTATCCTACGTCCCGCTGCTATATGTCAGTGTAGATCCCGCACTGACAGAATTTGCAGTTTATTGCTATAAATGCGCCATGGTATTAACCCCTGGTGTTGATTTCTTAGGTCATGGCGTCACCTGGGTTGGTCTCACGTGATATGCACCCAACAGACAGTCAGAAAGTTGGTGTCTGTCCAGATTGCAGAGTGGTAGCGGGGCATGTGATTTAATATATAACAGTAAAAGATGAGATTGATCTGTCATATTAATATTGCAGTACAATCTGCCGGCAGCATGTTATGGAGCAGGAGGAGCAGAACAGCCTGATATATAGTTATATGCTTGCACTGAGTTCAGGAGTCCAGTGGGCGGGATTACTCAGTGGCTGGCAGCTACATCACAGAAGCGATACAATGCCATTGTGTGTCTAACGTGTGTTTTTTGTTTTCTTTCTCATCCCTTTGCATCTCTAATAAAATGGTCGGACAATACTGTTGTAAAATCAGTAATTTTTGGATCCCCCTTGTGCGATACTTAGAATTTGACTTTCCCTTAGCCCTTTTAAGCCCCCCACGCTTTAGGAGCCCTGTGACGTTACCTCTGCACCCCCATAGCTGTGCTCCTGTAAATCATCATGTTTCATAGCCCTGTATACAGGATGTCTGAACCCCGAGAAGTGGTAAAGTAACACTTACATCCTAGTAAGATTATATAACTAAGACGACTTATCTCATAGCAGCAAACCTATTCAGTAAGACAGAACTCGCTGCACTTATACCATATAGATAGGAGAGAGATTGAGTCATTTATTAACCGCACCATATGTGCTCACTACTCCGTATACTCTATATCAGTCACCAGGCTTCTGTCACCCTGGTTGTTGGGTTTATGTAACAGCTGAGCTCACTGTGTTACAATGTATCTGTAGCCCTGATGAACTTCTATGGATACAGTGTAGCCCAGGGAGCTCGGCAGAATTGGGCTGTCTGCGGGATCGGGGATCTCCATTAACCCAACCCTGAAATTGGCTGTCAATGGGACCAGTGTAAGTCAGGACAGGACTTGCACATCACTGTGGATATGCCATAAATGTCTACCATAGTAATTATATATATACAGCTGCTTCTGCTGGCACATTTAGTTAATGGAGCATTAACTAGACTGGATACACTTGTATCCTCTGAGTTCAAGGCTAGCTATATACTGATGTGCTGCCCCTGCAGGAATCAGGAATATTTCATCACTTACCACAGACTATAGAGCAGCAAGGATCTGAAACACCGGCTACACTGGAAAGTTCTAGAACTTTATATGATGTTTAAAGCGACTGTCCACCAATGACCTCAGATGTTATGTGTAACTAGTATCTATACGAGATGCTCATCTGGTCCTTACATTTCCCATATTTTGTTGCTTCCTCATAACAAAAAGTTCTGAAAACCCCTTTAGGGCTGCAACATAGCAAAGGCTGGCAAGATGGATGGGAGCACCAGCAAGCCAAAATGTCTGGGGTGTTTGAATACAGGGCTACGGTGACCAACTGATCTGTTACCCTATATGAAAACATAAAGGGGTACTTCAGTAATTATAAGGAACCATTCAAAGAATAAGGCATAACTGTCTGATCAATGGGGGTCTAACTACTGGTTTCACCACTGATCACGAGAACAGGGCTCATGTGGAATAGGGGTAGTGTGTACCCTGTGTGAATAGGGCAGCAGGTTGGCCACACATGTCTATGGGAGTTCTGGGTCCTGGTGACACTAACCTATCTATCTGCAGGACTGGGGTGATATGCTGGTTCTGGTGACAGTAACCTATCTATCTGCAGGGCTGGGGTGATATGCTGGTTCTGGGGACACTAACCTATCTATCTGCAGGACTGCGGTGATATGCTGGTTCTGGTGACAGTAACCTATCTATCTGCAGGGCTGGGGTGATATGCTGGTTC
The DNA here is from genome assembly GCF_031893055.1 of Leptodactylus fuscus. Lineage (NCBI taxonomy): Eukaryota > Metazoa > Chordata > Amphibia > Anura > Leptodactylidae > Leptodactylus > Leptodactylus fuscus. The sequence continues at coordinate 78,692,378 of NC_134272.1, forward strand.
TGGTGACACTAACCTATCTATCTGAGGGCTGGGGTGATATGCTGTTCCTGGTGACAGTAACCTATCTATCTGCAGGGCTGGGGTGATATGCTGGTTCTGGTGACACTAACCTATCTATCTGAGGGCTGGGGTGATATGCTGGTCCTGGTGACAGTAACCTATCTATCTGCAGGGCTGGGGTGATATGCTGGTTCTGGTGACAGTAACCTATCTATCTGCAGGGCTGGGGTGATATGCTGGTTCTGGTGACAGTAACCTATCTATCTGCAGGGCTGGGGTGATATGCTGGTTCTGGTGACACTAACCTATCTATCTGCAGGGCTGGGGTGATATGCTGGTTCTGGTGACACTAACCTATCTATCTGCAGGGCTGGGGTGATATGCTGGTTCTGGTGATACTAACCTATCTATCTGCAGGGCTGGGGTGATATGCTGGTTCTGGTGACACTAACCTATCTATCTGCAGGGCTGGGGTGATATGCTGGTTCTGGTGACACTAACTTATCTATCTGCAGGGCTGGGGTGATATGCTGGTTCTGGTGACACTAACCTATCTATCTGCAGGGCTGGGGTGATATGCTGGTTCTGGTGACACTAACCTATCTATCTGCAGGGCTGGGGTGATATGCTGGGTCTGGTGACACTAACCTATCTATCTGCAGGGCTGGGGTGATATGCTGGTTCTGGTGACATTAACCTATCTATCTGCAGGGCTGGGGTGATATGATGGATTCTAATAACCACACTCCCCTTAAGAAAATGAAGGCTAAATGTGACAGTCATGTATCTTTCCTAGAAATCACGATGGTTATAACACGGCTGAAGACATTTTAGGACATATTACATCAACCAGTGATTTCTCTTTAAGTTAAATGCTGACTGTGCAGAAAGTAATTGGGTCGGGGCTCAGGGATGTTTTTGGACAAACCACAAGGACGTTGCTCCATATGTGAGGTCAGACCTTGCTAACATAATAGTGAACATGTGACTAGATTTCTCCTCGGTGTTTGTATGACTTGGATGAGATCCAGATCTGTATGTTTTGTGCGATCATATAAACTGGACATTGGGTTATTGGGTGATGAGGCCAAACTTGCCGATTTGCCCGTCCGTGGTCAGTTTACGTCTGTAATGTATCCTGAGAGAGTCCTAGAGTGATGGTAGAAGTGGCAGGTTCTGTACTCTGTAAATCTCCGAGTGCGACCTTCAGCCTTGTACTGTACGAGAGCTCATAAACTGCAGTTACTTATCAGCCCACGACAGCTGCCGCCTTCCCATACATGCTGGTTTGGAAACATATTTTCCCAATTGGATATTTAGGGATTTGAGACCTATAGACAAACCCCCGGCGGCCCGGACTCAGCTTAGAAATGTCATTGCACAAGTAGAGGAAATGTGAAAGGGCGTTGCAAAATTAATCGCCCCCGATGTCAAAAAGAGGTTCATGTGTTATTAGTGTTGTATTATATAATGGTGTGGCCTCCATTGATGGTCTCTTTGTGGTATATAGCTTGGCCTTTGGAGCAGGAGTCCTGGAATTGATGATATAGCCCTGATCTCAACATCATCCAGTCTGTCTTGGATGACCTAAAGAGACAGACGGATTGGACCAAGCCTACATCCATAGAAGATCTGGGCTTAGTTCTCCAAGATGGCGGCGGGAACAACCTCCCTGCCCAGTTCTGCCAAAAACTGTCTGTACCGAGAAGAAAGCAAAGGTCACACCGAAGGGCAAAGGTCACAAAATGCTGCGCAGTCTTGTTCCACACCTGCCTAAAACACTATATGCAATTTTTTAAAAAAGTGGAGTTCTCCTTTAAGTTGTCACAGTAAAGGGTAATTTTGTAACACTTTTTGCATTCATTAGTCGGTCGCCTTGGTTACAATAAACATTTGTTTTGCCCATCATATTTCCAAGAAATGTCCTAAAATGACCCAGCCTTGGCACACTCGTTGGCCCCAATAGTTGGAACGAACCAATGGCTATTGGCAGTGCTGCAGATATGGGAAAGGCATGGATCTTTATCAGATAAGTCATATCAAGCCCTTTAATATCTAAAAGTAGCCAAAAATCTGTGTATTTTGTAAAGATCCAGTCTTGGCGCTACATTAATGATTACAAAGGGGAAATAGTCTGACATGGTGCGACCTTATGGTCAAATTCTGCTAGTCTGGCATTTTTAGGGCAGACACAATGCTGGATGACGAGACATTGTCTGGGCATATACATTAGTACAAACATACAGTACTTATAGATTCCTTGGTGACGTTCTCCAAATGAGGACCCTCCCGTCCTCATGACTCTCCATAAATGTACACATCTGTATCGGGATTGCCTACAAGTTTGTATGGCTTTGTTCACATCTCTGTTGTCCTTTTCAGTTTTCTGTTCCATCATAGAAAGAGTCACACTTTAGTGACATGATGGACTCCACCACCAGCCATTGTTCCCTTTTAATTGAAATTTGGGAACTTTTGGGTTCTTCTAGCCCTGCATGCTGTGCTGCTTTATCCAACAATTATGTTGCCATATGTGGTGGAGGCTTCCAATGTGGCCTCCAACGTAGATCAAGATTTCAGGACCATCAGTCACTTTACCCCACTGACTTAAGTTTGGGGTCTTTTGTATTTTTTCACAATGTCTATAATTTTACAGGAAAAAAAAATATGCTGCATGCTGTGCTGCTTTATCCACCAGATATGCTGCCATATGTAGTATAGGTTTCCAATGAGGCCTCCAATGCAGGTCAAGATTTCAGGACCATCAGTCATTTTACTTTATTGACATAAGTGTGGATCTTGTCACAATGTCCATCATTTTACAGGAAAAAAATTGCACTGCATGCTGTGCTGCTTCATCCACCAAATATACTGTCGTATGTGGTGACGATTTCCAATGGGCCTCCAATGCAGGTCAAGATTTCAGGACCATCAGTCATTTTACTTTATTGACTTAAATTTGGAGTCTTCTGGAAAAAAAATAGTGCTGCATGCTGTGCTGCTTCATCCACCAAATATACTGCCGTATGTGGTGGAGACTTCCAATGGGCCTCCAACACAGATCAAGATTTCAGGACCATCAGTGATTTTACCTTATTGACTTAAGTTTGGGGTCTTTTGTATTTTGCCACCATGTCCATCATCTTACGGGAAAAAAATAGTGCTGCATGCTGTGCTGCTTTATCCACCAAATATACTACCGAATTTGGTGGAGAATTCCAGTAGGCCTCCAATGCAGGTCAAGAATTCAGGACCATCAGTCGTTTTACCTTATTGACTTAAGTTTGGGGTCTTTTGTATTTTGTCACAATGTCCATCATCTTACAAGAAAAAAATAGTGCTGCATGCTGTGCTGCTTTACCCACCAATTATACTACCGGATTTGGTGGAGACTTCCAGTAGGCCTCCAATTCAGGTCAAGATTTCAGGACCATCAGTCGTTTTACCTTATTAACTTAAGTTTGAGGTCTTTTGGTCTTTTCTTACAATTTCCATCATTTTACAGGAATTAAATAGTGCTGCATGCTGTGCTGCCGTTTCCATCAAATAAGATGGAATATGTGATGGAGGCTCCGAACGAGGCCTCCAATGCCGACGTGAGCAGAGCCCAATTTGTCTTTACTATGTCCACCGGCCCTTTATCTTGCATAGAGTTATTTTTGCCTTATCAAGATTTCAGGACCATAAAGTGTGGTATTCTAGGACCGTATAATGTTATCATTGGAGTTGCGGTTGCATTACGTAGTATACCGCCTTATTATCAGAATTACGGTACTCAAGTAACTGCCAGATTTGTAATTCCCTTAAACATGAATTTGATGCAAAAGCGGAGGTTCCCTTTAAACGGACGGACGTCACCCCACTGACCAGACGTGAATATTTTTACAATCAGACAGCTGTTAGTCTATATTTTCCAATATTACCAGTCTGGGACCTGCACTTGTAAGCTGTGATAAGGGTGAGCACAGCCAAGGTTCCCCGACCCATTTACTTCTCCTTATACCCATTATCGTAAGGTGCCCGGTATTTACTGTTAATTTGTGCACCAAACATTCCCAATAGGTTTTATGGAGGGGGCAGGAGGCTATCACTATTGTAAAGACCCGCCGGAGTTAAAGATTAACCAAGTCCATGTGTTAATGACATTTCATTATCTGGACTCTTGTCTACAGTTCAGTTGCTGCGGGTGCAGAGATGGCGATAAGGTCATTGCTGGAGCTATTCTGGGACAACACTGGAAACTTAAGAATAAAAGCTCGTTTTTTTTTTTTTGCAAATAAGTTGTCCATTTGTCTTTTACAGTTTCAGAAATACAAAATCTCAAAAATCTGCACAAAAATACTTCTTAAAGGGAGTCTTCCACCTCCCCCATGCATGCTCAAGTGCCACCGCCATGTTACAGAGCACATTATACTGATTCACATCAGTACTTTGTAGATTTGGAAAAAAAAACAACAACTTTGAAGTCTTATGCAAATGAGGCAGTTAGTGCACTGGAGGCGGGGCTTCCTATCCCTGGTGCAAGTTAGCCTAATTTGCATAAGATTGCAACATTGATTTTATCCAATGTGATGTACGTAGCCAAGCTGTGATGTGTAACGTGCACTGTAATGTGGTGGAATATGATTGGGAGAGGTGGTAGACATCCTTTAAATGGACTTTCCAAAATTTAAAGGGGTTATCACTTGTTCACGGACTGTGTCTAATATTGCAGCTCAGCTGTGCTTGAATGGGGGATGACACAATGCTACAGTTGATTTTTAGATCTCCTGATATGCAGTTTGTACCCTACTCCTAACTTCAGACTTTTCTCATTTGGCCATATCCCTCCCAGGGTTATATACTGGATGTGAGGTATGAGTCCAGGACTATGTTGCTCCTACTCGTTCACATATAGCGGCACAGCTTCCTTCTTGTACTGATCTGATTGTCTATGGCCCTTAAGAGGACTCTTACTCCATGCAGTGACAGACACTGATGCTAAGGAGTGAGTGCTTCCTCTTTCCCTGCAGAGTCTTCTGTGATTCTCTCCTCTCTCTGTACACTCGATACACAGCCTGTGAGATTCCTCCTTGCTTTCCATTGTAGACTGTGCTGTGTAGTTTGTGCAGCAATTTGTCAAGCCGGGAGGCTGTGACATAAAAGGGGGCACAATTACAATGTAGGGGGGACCAACAAGGGCAGACCTTTCCAGCATAACCTGGTAAGTGCAATATCGGATGCTACGACATGAAAGACATGACACGTCTGTACTGAGCACAGGTAAGCCGCTGTCTGTGGAGGATGTGACGGCGAGTGTTATGTGCCAGACATGTCATATTAAGGTGGTTGGCGGTGACATGTTTAATGATGATATATTTATGGGTTTTCCATGGAGGGTGTGGTAGAGGATTAATACACAGAGATGCGTCACTTGAGATTCTCGACTGTCAAAAGGTCTTAATGGTGAAATCTCAATATTCCTTCTGAAATATATTTGTCCTTCTGTCATTGTCTCCTGTTAAGCAGCATTTTTAGCATCCTGAAATGATCTGTATCTCGTCCTGTATCTCGTCCTGGGGCGGCCGCACACCGTGCACATTTGAGCTGTTGCAAAGGCAAGGCTTAATCCCCTGCCCCAAATGCACCTGCAGCGAGAACGCAGTGTTAGCCAATTCAGTGCATCACGATCTGGTATACGGTTTACTAGTTGTATTATATCATGTGTTATGGTATTGGAGAATGTTCATAATGCATGTTTATGTGGCTTTAATTGGTGCAGGTCACCCCGAGCTCGGTGTTTTGGAACTTTTGGGAAATGAATTGTGCACTGATTCCTTATAAGTTACACCCTATAGTTGCACCGTGAGAGTAGTTGTGTTTTGCTTTCACGTGGTGCAGACTGTTTGGTGTCAGGTGTCACCCAGGGCAGCCCTATGGGACCAATAGTGGTGCATCAGCCATGACAGCGTAAGCCTCGTATGCACCTCCACAACTTGGAGACCTGCACAAGTTACTGTTCTGTACAACTGTGGGAGTTGTGCTTATACCAGACCTGCTGTACTACACCGTCTACGGAAGGGGTAGGAAACGTACAGCACTCCAGCTGTTGCAAAACTACAACTCCCAGCATGCATACTTGCTCTACTGTTCTTGGAACTCCCATGGAAGTGAATGGAGCATGCTGGGAGTTGTAGTTTCACAGCAGCTGGAGAGCCGAAGGTTCCCTTACCCCGATCTACGGCAAAGGGGAACCAGGTGTCTTGAATAACCAGTGTGTAACAAGGTGTCCGGTGTAACCTGTGTGTAAGAAGGTGTCTGGAATAACCAGTGTGTATAATGATGTCCAGTAAAACCAGTATTTAACAAAGTGTCTGGTGTAACCAGTGTGTGACAAGGTGTCCGGTATCGCTAGTGTATAACATAGTGTCCGGTGTAATGAGTGTGTAACATGGTGTCCAGTGTAACCAGTGTGTAACAAGGTGTTCGGTGTATCCAGTGTGTAACATGGTGTCCAGTATCGCTAGTGTATAACATGGTGTCCGGTGTAACAAATGTGTAACAAGGTGTCCGGTGTAGCCAGTGTGTAACATGGTGTCCGGTGTAACCAGTGTGTAACATGGTGTCCGGTGTAACCAGTGTGTAACATGGGGTCCAGTGTAACCAGTGTGTAACATGGGGTCCAGTGTAACCAGTGTGTAACATGGGGTCCAGTGTAACCAGTGTGTAACATGGGGTCCAGTGTCTGATCTTTGCTGAAGGAGCTCCAGGGGACCTGCAGGGGTTGGAGTGACTGGGATTCGTTGACTCAGCGAAGGCCGGGTCTGTTGGCCAAAGTGGAAAGGAGAAGCAGCGCCGAATTCCATGTACCTAGATAAATAAACAGTTTTGTTGTTTTGGAGATGGCATCGCTCAGTGACCACCTCTGCGCGAGATGTAGGGTACATCCATATGGATATATATCTGCTTTGGATCCTCAGCAGATTCCACACGTATTCCAAGCTGATTCTTTGGGAATTTGCCATTGATTTTCCCTACTCTAAACAGGTGATCAAGAAAATGTGGACACCTCTGTTTGCATTGCATTACATTGGTGGAGTTATGGTCCATAGACTTTTCCTGATAACTCCATTGACCTCATTATATAAACATATCCCTATACAATCAGTAGGGTGTCTTCTTGTGGCTTTTAATTGTGTTTCCACACCCCATACACATTTTCTCACTACTGTCGGTCGTGTGGTTTCCTTAGGATCCGCGTTGTCATAAATATGGACACCATTTCCTAATGTATTTGCAGAGAGTGGTCAGTACGCTTCTTATCTGGGTTGTATTTAGGAAATCATGGCAGTTTTTTTTCTAGATATAGCCAGAATGTAGTTTGTGTCTATTTGCCCTCTAGTTTTCACATTTGCTTTGCCAAGGACATAAATGTCTGATCGGTGGTGCAATAAAAGGGACAGTAATGGGATTCTACCACTAAACCAACATTTTTTCTAATTACCACGTCGGAATAGCCTTAAGAAAGGCTATTCGTCTCCTACCTTGCTCAGTCGCCTCCGGCCCGCTGTTCCGTAGAAATACCGGTTTTTACCAGTATGCAAATGAGTTCTCTCGTAGAAATGGGGGCGGGCCCCAGCGCTTAAACGGCAATGGCCCCCACTGCTGCCAGAGAACTGTCTCCAGCGACGCCTCCATCTTCAACAGCAACCGCGTCTTCTTCTGGCTGGGGTCACACTCCGCTCTTGCGCGCATGCGCAGTACGCTCCTGCGTCTAAAGGTAAAAAAACATCTAAAGCACAAAAAAAACTGATTTAGTGGTAGAATCCCTTTAATGTGCAATCAAGAGTAATGGTGACAAGTACTGGACCTGACCATACCTTACCCATAGTCATACAGAGACAGGATGGGGGTGTTATATGATGTCTGCACTGTATCATTGCTAGATCTCCATTTTTAAGGCCATGCACTGTGCGATTTTGTAACCTTGGGCCAAATGACCTTGAGCATCTCTTGAGGAAATCATGGGTACACCACTGCTTTGAATGAAGACAAGCCATCTAATACATAGCCAATCTGATAAACTACCATGGTCTTTAACTTCAGAACGTAGTAGAAGCTACACTAATAATATAATAAGTGAACGCCTAGGTGCAGACAAATCACTAATACTCACCCGTCCTTACTTTTCCTTGGTGTCGAATGTTCTCTTGTGGCCTTTTTTGTCTTCTTCTGGCAAGTTCTCCGATGTCACCTACTCCAGGGTCTCAGGACTCATGTGGGGTAGACCGATATAATGATGCTGGTGGTGGTAGACTCCTTGTAAGGCCCCTTTGAAACATGGGTCATACTGCTGAAATGATGCTAGGAAATGATATGTAAACATACTGATGTCTGCGATCACCAACTCTTATTCACTCCAACTCCATATGTACATGTCATGTCATCTTCTCGAACCTTGTGCCCAAGAGATCCTGTATAGGAGATGTTTATATTGAGCAGATGGGAAAGGCCTGAATAGAAGGTCTGAGAAGAGTTACCTCCAAGACTACCCCAAGAGGTAGCCACCTGGTAGCCTTCCTGCAGAAAAGTCCAGATGGGGTTAAAAGATGAACACTGGGGAGGCTGCTCAGACAACGCCCGATGGACGTCACTCAAGGTCGAACTGGTTGGGTGGCTTGTTGGGTCCAAGACTGTCCAGGAATATGCTGACAGTAGCTGTCACTTCTTTTCTCCCCGATTCTCTTGGCTGACCATAAGTATTGAAGCACACAAGGAGGTTTGTGATCAGAGATAGTACCCAACTTTGTAAATGGGGTTGTATTGACCTCGCCAGGTGCTTGTTCTATTTATGACCCTCTGAATGTCCTTTGAGCAATGTCTTCATGTTCTTTCTAATATAAAACCAATATCACTTATAACAAGTAATTCTTATGGAGTGTTCTCTTCCGTTTCTAGGTCTGAAGTGCGTCTGTCTGATGTGTGAGAGCACCAACTATACCTGCCAGACAGAAGGCGCCTGCTGGACCTCCGTCATGCTGACCAATGGCAAAGAAGAAGTCATCAAGTCTTGTATTTCTCTGCTGGAGCTGAAGGCGCAGGTCTATTGTCACAGCTCAAACAACGTCACCCGGACAGAATGCTGCCACTCCGATTTCTGTAATAATAAAACACTCCATATACCTGTAGGTGAGTCAACTCTAGATGTCGCTAAAACATGTCCAAAAAAATACAAGCTGCCCCGACCTACGCCTTAGATTTAGACCTTGTCAGAGCATACTGGTTATTTCTGAGTGTAGATGCCAGATTATAGTTTGACCTCTAGAGCGCCCCCTAGTGGAGGCCACAGGCAGACAGAATCTGATGAAGCCATGTAGGCCCTATTTACATGACAGTAAAATGGTTTGTTCAATGGCCGTTACATAGTTGCCCATAAGAACAATTGATTTCAAAGGGGCCACCATTTTTGGATGGTCATTTTTAACGGGATGTCAAAAAATTTTATGATTCGTAAATAGACTCAATCCACTTTCTAATATCCTTAGCATATCT